>NC_060179.1:77945877-77951457 GCF_021184085.1 Oncorhynchus gorbuscha
ACAGCCCCAAGACCTCCCTCAGGCCAGAGAAACATCTGGTTAACAGTGTAAACAGCCCCAAGACCTCCCCCAGGCCAGAGAAACATCTGGTTAACGGTGTAAACAGCCCCAAGACCTCCCCAGGCCAGAGAAACAGCTGGTTAACAGTGTAAACAGCCCCAAGACCTCCCCCAGGCCAGCGAAACAGCTGGTTAACAGTGTAAACAGCCCCAAGACCTCCCCCAGGCCAGAGAAACAGCTGGTTAACAGTGTAAACAGCCCCAAGACCTCCCCCAGGCCAGAGAAACATCTGGTTAACAGTGTATAACAGCCCCAAGACCTCCCTCAGGGCAGAGAAACACCTGGTTAACAGTGTAAACAGCCCACAGACCTCCCCAGGGCAGAGAAACAGCTGGTTAACAGTGTAAACAGCCCCAAGACCTCCCCAGGCCAGAGAAACAGCTGGTTAACAGTGTAAACAGCCCCCAAGACCTCCCTCAGGCCAGAGAAACAGCTGGTTAACAGTGTAAACAGCCCCACAGACTCTCCCCAGGGCAGAGAAACAGCTGGTTAACAGTGTAAAGCAGCCCCAAGACCTCCCTCAGGCCAGAGAAACAGCTGGTTAACAGGTGTAAACAGCCCCAAGACCTCCCCCAGGCCAGAAAACAGCTGGTTAACAGTGTAAACAGCCCCAAGACCTCCCCCAGGCCAGAGAAACAGCTGGTTAACAGTGTAAACAGCCCAAGACCTCCCCCAGGGCAGAGAAACAGCTGGTTAACAGTGTAAACAGCCCCAAGACCTCCCAGGCTGGAAACGGCTGGTTAACAGTGTAAACAGCCCCAGACCTCCCAGGCCAGAAGCAGCTGAGTTCACAGTGTAAACAGCCCACAACCTCCCAGGGCCGAGAGGCAACTGGTTAGCAGTGTAACCAGCCCACAACCTTCCCAGGACAGATGACCTAAACAGTGTAGGCCCATTTACACTGTTAACCAGCTGTTTCTCTGCCCTGGGGGAAGTTTTGGGCTGTTTACACTGTTAACCAGATGTTTCTCTGCCTTGGGGATGTCTTTGGTGCTGTTTACACTCTTAACCAGCTGGTTCTCTGCCTTGAGGATGTCTTTGGTGCTGTTTACACTCTTAACCAGCTGGTTCTCTGTCCTGGGGAAGGTTTTGGGCTGTTTACACTGTTAACCAGCTGGTTCTCTGTCTTGGGGGAGGTATTTTCTTCCTGGCTGTTAATCAATAGATGCAAACAGATATTTTGATGCTGCAGAGATTGTTATCCTTGTCTCCCATTTCCACAGAAGAACACTTTGTCTGGGCAGCCATCTCTAGAAAGAGTCTTCGTGGTATAGACAGCTGTGTGCCTTTCCAAATCATGTCCAATCAATTGAATTTACCACAGGTGGACTCCAATCAAGTTGTAGAAACTTCTCAAGGATGATTTGTCATTATTGTAAATGTGTATTATGGAAACGTCACCATCTTTATTGCAAAAAAATTAATAAATACACATAACTTTAAGCTACGTAGTCATTTGATAGAGGTGATGAACTGCCCATTGATCAGGACAGCAATTGATAAAACAGGACCTTGTTTGCAAAGTGTTTCTGAGCTTGTGAATATTACACAAGGAAAGCAGTTCCAGTTACAGAACTCAGGAATGCAGACAGGGTCTATATACATCTGTATAGAAGTGACTGTTATGTTGGACACCTACTGACCTCCCCAAAAAATATCTTGTGATTTTTGCATCTAAATGACATGTAATTGCTATATAAAAAAGGTATTAGGAAACACAGTCAGGCACCACATTACTACAATACAAAACAGCTCGCTCAGTCAAGCATGATGGTCCTGTGAGCAGGGCCTAAAATTACCACCCCGCCACCTGCCAAAGGCGGGTTGATTTTGCGTTGGCGGGTAAGTCTATGTCTATTTTACCAGCCACATTGGCGGGTGGTCAGCGCTCGACAGCACGAGCATTTCACTCGTATTTGTGAACAACAATCAGGGGTGCAACTTTGGTTTTAGAAGTGGGGGGGTGGGACATAATTATTATTAGTATTTCATTTAAATATCCAGTCAGATTAACACTCCAAACAGTCAACCGACCGCTCAGAGGCATCCGCATGGTCCTAAAACACACAGTTGCCCTATGTTTGTATCACATTCCAATGATACAACTGGGGGGGGCAAAAATGCTATTTCAGAATGTGGGGTGGATATGTCCCCCTATCCCCAGTGAAAGTTGCACCTCTAATTTAAAAAATAGTCAAGTATGATCACATATGTAGTAAAATAAATGCTGCAGTAGCTGTTTTCCCCGTTTTGTTTCATAGCGAAGTAAATTAAGACCTGCGAATCCTATAATGTATCGCCCATTCCACCTCACGCTGCAACACTGCCTGTGCTCAAGGTGCTCATGTGAAGAGCTGAGTGAAAGTTTCATTTTTAGAAGTGCTGTGCACAGGCGTACAGGTTTGTCTAGTTTACTCAAAACAAAAGTCTACTGAAGTGAGACTTTGTCCTTGTATTTCTCGGGTATTCACATTGTTTTATTCACAAGCTAGGTTGTTTTTCTAGGAAGACGCTTCTACAAGACTCTCACTGGCACCAGCATGACTGGAGTGGCGTTACCACGGTAACCGCCCGCCATTAAATGGGAAGGTGAACATTCTTGTCTCATCTGTAATATTTTGGTTAAAAGACTCAGCTCACAAAAAATGTAATGTAATAATATATCACATTACCTCTTCCTAGTAATAAATGTATTATTTTAGAAACATTACAAAGCATGCTCAACCATTGGTTTGTGTTTTGTGAACTTGTAATTATTTTGTCTGTTCATATAGGGACAGATGTCTGTGGACGTGGTGGGCATGCTCAAGGGGATGCTGGGTAGCAAGGCTGAGGGTTGAGTATGCCTACTACAGGCTGCTGGGGAACCTTAGGCCCCATTGGCACATGGGGCCTTCAGAGAGCGTTGTGCTCTGTCAATGAGGAGGGAGATCAGCACTGTAAAAAAATATTGTGCTAGTTTCACTTAAACCAATTGAGGCAACTATTTGCATCAGCTTTTTGAGTATTTCCAACATGATATATTTTTACTTTTAGTATTTCACAAACTCTAATATATTAAGTCCAGCATAAATAAATGGCTGAGATCCAAGTTAATTTTATCAAATCCAGAACTGTTGTACATTTAGATCTACCTAATCTTTCTGATTGGTTACTTTCTGATTAGTTACTTTCTGATTGGTTACTTTCATTGATCATGTCTTAGTGTTAAACATGGCTTTATGTATTTCATCGCCTCATAATTTTTATCCACTTTAGCAGGAATTGTTGAGCGCATTCCACTAATACTGACTGGCAGTAAAGCTGCCAGCATTGCACTGTAGCTTGATGTATTTGCCTCTAAGAGTGGCGCACATGATCTTACCAATGGTGAGAATGGGTGGTCTTATTATTGAATGTCTTGCTTGATGGTTTGATATCCATTCATCATGATCCATTACACCTCATAGCATAACAAACTGTTTGATACTAATATACAAATGTGCTTTTCGTTCTTCAAACATGCAAAAGTATTGTAAAGTTTTAAAAAACAAGGACCCACAATCCTCTGAAAATAGAGCCATGTGGCAAGTTGTTGGATGAACTTGAAATTCTTAAGTTAAAAGGAAACATTATGAAAATGTAGTAAGTTGATCACAATTTTCCTTATAGTTGTTTTTACACACACATAGTTGTTTAGATTGTGCATTTATCTTATTTTGAATTCTGTTTTTTGGGGGAGGGGTTGGTTGAACAAGTGAAGTAGAGTAAAGTACTAATTATATTCAAGTAAAGATAACAACTACAAAATAATGATGTTTTCAAGTATAATTTACTAACCACCTGAATCATTTTTGATGGTGTGGAGTTGTGTTTTTAAAACCCTGTTTACCAGGTTTTCTCTTACTCACTTCATTTTTGAGCATTTATCTGAGGGCTGAATGCTGATGTGATGTACTGTAGTGTGGGATCCTGATCCCATAAAGAGGATTCATTAAAGTTCTTTCGTTTCACTGTGTAATGATTACTTTCTGATGTTCAGCCTGTCACTGACACTACATAGGCAGCGTTTTAAAGTGGTAAAATAATTGTTCGGATCTGACTGGAAATCGCTCTCCTTTGTTTTTGGAAAATGTATTTTCACATTCTCATGGCAACTTTCTTCTCCTTTTTTTGTCCTCTGAAGAGAGAGAAAGGTGTGGGTGGTGTTACGTACATGGCTGTGCATTTATAGCTAAAGAAACACCTGTTCCCTACTCCACAATGTGTGTCTATGTTTCCTTGTTTGTGTTTTATGTGCACATGTCTCCCGGTAGTCATTCCTCTGCCTCACAGGAACGTAATCGTTCCATCCACCCACCCACACACACCGACAAAACCATACATCAATGAACATCTGGGTCGTGATCAAGCAATCACACTGTGGGAATCCAATATGAAATCTCCACACCCGAGACACAAAGATAGATTAAAGAGTAAACACATTAGAAGGGATTTAGAGATAGATAAGGAAAGTAAACGAAACAAACTAGAGTGCAAGAAGAAAAATAGAAAACCGTTTCATGAGAAAGAAACTAAGGTGCTTGTCTATGGTGTTATTGACGTAGTTGCTGTTTTCATCCTGTCTTTACAAGCTACCAAGGTTTTTATCATGCACTTTGACTTAAGGAGTGTGTTCCAGATGACAGCATCTTCCCTATATAGTGCACTACACTCTTCCAAAATGGGTTCTTTGGTTGTCCCCATAGGAGAAGCCTTTTTGGTTCCAGGTAGAACCTTTTTGGTTCCAGGTAGAACCCTCTTTGGTTCCAGGTAGCACTCATATGGGTTCCATGTAGAACCCCCTGGAAAGGGTTTAACATGGAACCCAAAAGGGTACATCCTTGAACCAAAAATGTTTCTTCAAAGGGTTCTCCTATGGGGACAGTCGAAGAACCCTTTTAGGTTCTAGATAACACCTTTTTTCTTCCTAAGAGTGTACTTCTGACCAGATGTGATGTAGTGCACTATGTAGGGTACATTTTGTGCCAAATAATGAGTCAAGATACCTTTAAACTCACTGCTGTAACTTCTCCCAAACAATTCAAATGATAACAGGATACTCTTTATGAGACAGTCTTAACATGATGTTTATTCCTCTCAACAGATTATATAAATGCATACTTATTAATCATTATCATACTGAGAGAAGAGACGTGTTCATACATGATTCATTCTAAAACACATAGAGGAGACTGTCATCCTTTAAGCTTGACTTGAGCTCTGAATGGGATTTGAAGAGTAAACCCTTATTCTCTGTTATTACGTATTTACTGATCGAGTGAAAAGATGAGGCCTCTCTAGTCATTAATGAGCTGTTATGTTCTGGAGTGAAGTGTGAAAGGCATTACGCTTTGTCCCAAATGGCACCCTATTCTCTATACACTCTATTCCCTATACACCCTATTTCTCTATACACCCTATTCTCTATACAGTGCCCATAGGGCTCTGGTCAAAAGTATTGCACTATAAAGGGAATAGGGTGTCTTATTGGACGCAACC
>NC_060179.1:77951557-77976557 GCF_021184085.1 Oncorhynchus gorbuscha
GAGGTGGAGTAGAGTTAGAGTAAATGTAGAGGTAAGGTAGAGGTAGAGGTAGAGGTACAATAGAGGTAGAGGTACAGTAGAGAAGAGGTAGAATAAATGTAGAGATAGAGTAGAGGTAGAATAAATGTAGAGGTAGAGGTAGAGGTATAGTAGAGGTAGAGGTATAGTAGAGGTAGAGGTAGGGTAGAGTAGAGGTAGAGGTAGGGTAGAGTAGAGGTAGAGTAGAGGTAGAGTAGAGGTAGAGTAGAGGTAGATGCCGGGTAGAGGTAGAGTAGAGGTAGGGTAGAGTAGTGTTAGAGTAAAGGTGGAGTAAAGGTAAAGGTGTAGGTAGAGTAGAGGTAGAGTAGAGGTGTAGGTAGAGTAGAGGTAGAGGTGTAGGTAGAGGTACAGTAGAGGTAGAGGTAGAGTTGAGCTAGAGTAGAGGTATAGGTTGAATAAATGAGGATGTAGAGTAGAGGTACAGTGGAGGTAGAGTAGAGGTAGAGTAGAGGTAGAGTAGAGTTAGAGTAAATGTAGAGGTAAGGTAGAGTAGAGGTAGAGTAGAGGCAGAGGTACAGTAGAGAAGAGGTAGAGGTAGAATAAATGTAGAGGTAGAGTAGAGGTATAGTAGAGAAGAGGTAGAGGTAGGGTAAGAGGTAGAGGTAGGGTAGAGTAGAGGTAGAGTATAGGTACAGTAGAGAAGAGGTAGAGTAGAGGTAGAGGTAGGGTAGATGCCGGGTAGAGGGAGAGTAAAGGTAGGTAGAATAGAGGTAGAGTTAGAGTAGAGGTAGATTAAAGTTTGAGTAGAGGTGGAGTAGAGGTAGAGTAAAGGTAGAGTAGAGGTAGATTAGATGTAGGGTACAGGTAGAGTAGAGGTAGATTAAAAATTGAGTAGAGGTAGATTAAAGGTAGAGTAGAAGTGGATATAAGGTAGAGTAGAGGTAGAGAAGAGGTAGATTAAAGTTTGAGTAGAGGTGGAGTACAGGTAGAGGTAGATTAAAGGTAGAATAGAGGTAGATTAAAGTTTGAGTAGAGGTAGAGGTAGAATAGAGGTAGAGTAAAGATAGAGTAGAGGTAGATTAACATTTGAGTAGAGGTGTAGTAGAGGTAGAGGTAGAGTAAAGGTAGCGTTTGAGGTAGATTAGATGTAGGGTACAGGTAGAGTAGAGGTAGATTAAAGGTAGAGTAGAGGTAGGTTAAAGGTAGAGTAGAGGTAGGTTAAAGGTAGAATAGAGGTAGATTAAAGTTTGAGTAGAGGTGGAGTAGAGGTAGAGGTAGAATAAATGTAGAGGTAGAGTAGAGGTAGAGTAGATTAAAGGTAGAATAGAGGTAGAGAAGAGGTAGATTAAAGTTTGAGTAGAGGTAGAGGTAGAATAGAGGTAGAGTAAAGATAGAGTAGAGGTAGATTAACATTTGAGTAGAGGTGTAGTAGAGGTAGAGGTAGAGTAAAGGTAGCATTTGAGGTAGATTAGATGTAGGGTACAGGTAGAGTAGAGGTAGATTAAAGGTAGAGTAGAGGTAGATTAAAGTTTGAGTAGAGGTGGAGTAGAGGTAGAATAAATGTAGAGGTAGAGTAGAGGTAGAGTAGATTAAAGGTAGAATAGAGGTAGAGAAGAGGTAGATTAAAGTTTGAGTAGAGGTGGAGTACAGGTAGAGGTAGAATAAATGTAGAGTAGATTAGAGGTAGAGGTAGAGTAGAGGTAGAGGTAGAATAAATGTAGAGTAGATTAAAGGTAGAATAGAGGTAGAGAAGAGGTAGATTAAAGTTTGAGTAGAGGTAGAGGTAGAATAGAGGTAGAGTAAAGATAGAGTAGAGGTAGATTAACGTTTGAGTAGAGGTGGAGTAGAGGTAGAGATAGAGTAAAGGTAGAGTAGAGGTAGATTAAAGGTAGAATAGAGGTAGTGGTAGAGAAGAGGTAGAGTAGAGGTAGAGGTAGAGGAAGAGACAGATTAAAGGTAGAGTAGAGGTAGATTAAAGGTAGAATAGAGGTAGAGGTAGAGAAGAGGTAGAGTAGAGGTAGAGACAGAGGAAGAGATAGATTAAAGGTAGAGTAGAGGTAGATTAAAGGTATAATAGAGGTAGAGGTAGAGTAAAGGTAGAGTAGAGGTAGATTAAAGGTAGAATAGAGGTGGAGGTAAAGTAGAGATAGATTAAAGGTAGAGTAGAGGTAGATTAAAGGTAGAATAGAGGTAGAGATAGAGGAAGAGATAGATTAAAGGTAGAGTAGAGGTAGATTAAAGGTAGAGTAGAGGTAGATTAAAGGTAGAATAGAGGTAGAGGTAGAGTAGAGATAGATTAAAGGTAGAGTAGAGGTAGATTAAAGGTAGAATAGAGGTAGAGATAGAGGAAGAGATAGATTAAAGGTAGAGTAGAGGTAGATTAAAGGTAGAATAGAGGTAGAGATAGAGGAAGAGATAGATTAAAGGTAGAGTAGAGGTAGATTAAAGGTAGAGTAGAGGTAGATTAAAGGTAGAATAGAGGTAGATTAAAGGTAGAATAGAGGTAGAGATAGAGGAAGAGATAGATTAAAGGTAGAGTAGAGGTAGAGTAGAGATAGATTAAAGGTTAAAGGTTTACTCAGTGTGATGTACATCTCTAATTCCCTGTTCCAGTGTCCTCTCAATAGATACATGGAGTGATGAAGCAAACGTTCAATTCACACTTATGGATGGACTGAGGTGTCTATTCTGTGGTCGGTTGTGAGTGTGCAAGAATGCCTTTTGTGGATATTTTTGTTTATTTGCCTCTTAGTGGAGAGACACGCATATAGGCACACACACGCACACACACAGACATGCACACACACACGCACGCAAGCACACACTCACATACACGCTTTCCCCTGCAGTGTCACTAATTGGTCATGTGATTGGTTCTGTTTCATTCCTGTCCCTTTACTCTCTGGTGTAATATGTGGTGATATTTCAGGATATTCAGGCCAATAAGGGCCTTCACTTGCTCACTTAACTTCTTACGGCTGAAATCCCGTAACGGGATCGATTTGACAACAGCCAGTGAAAGTGCAGGGCGCCAAATTCAAACAACAGAAATCTCATTAAAATTCCTCAAACAGACAATCAAATCAAATCAAATCAAATTGTATTTGTCACATACACACATGGTTAGCAGATGTTAGTGCGAGTGTAGCGAAATGCTTGTGCTTCTAGTTCCGACAATGCAGTAATAACCAACAAGTAATCTAGCTAACAATTCCAAAACTACTACCTTATAGACACAAGTGTAAGGGGATAAAGAATATGTACATAAAGATATATGAATGAGTGATGGTACAGAGCGGAATAGGCAAGATACAGTAGATGGTATTGATTGCAGTATATACATATGAGATGAGTATGTAAACAAAGTGGCATAGTTAAAGTGGCTAGTGATACATGTATTACATAAGGATGCAGTAGATGATATAGAGTACAGTATATACCCTACATTATTCATCTCATATGTATACGTATGTAAACATTAGGTAGAACAGAGGTACACTATTTTAAAGATAAACTTGTTGTTAATCTCACCACAGTGTCTGATTTCAAAAAGGCTTTACGACAAAAGCATACCATGCGATTATGTTAGGTCAACACCTAGTTACAGAAAAACAGCCATTTTTCCAGCCAAAGAGAGGAGTCACAAAAAGCAGAAATAGAGATAAAATTAATCACTAACCTTTGATGATCTTCATCAGATGACACTCATAGGACTTCATGTTACACAATACATGTATGTTTTGTTCAATAAAGTTCATATTTATATCAAAAAATATCAGTTTACATTGGCGCGTTATGTTCAGTAATGTTTTGCTTCCAAAACATCCGTTGATTTTACAGAGAGCCACATCAATTTACAGAAATACTCATCATAAATGTTGATGAAAATACAAGTGTTATACATGGAATTAAAGATATACTTCTCCTTAATGCAACCGCTGTGTCAGATTTCAACAAAGCTTTACAGAAAAAGCACACCATGCAATAATCTGAGTACAGCGTTCAGAGACCAAAACAAGCCATACCCGCCATGTTGTGGAGTCAACAGAAGTCAGAAATAGCATTATAAATATTCACTTACCTTTGATGATCTTCATCGGAATGCACTCCCAGGAATCCCAGTTCCACAATAAATGCTTGTTTTGTTCAATGATGTCCATCATTTATGTCCAAATACCTCCTTTTTGTTTGCGTGTTTAGTTCACAAATTCAAATTCACAAGGCGCAGGCACTTAGTTCAGACGACAGGTCCATTACAGTTCGTAGAAATATGTTAAAAGATGTATCGAATCAATCTTTAGGATGTTTTTATCATAAACCTTCAATGATATTCCAACCAGACAATTCCTTTGTCTTTAGAAATGAAAAGGAACGCAGCTAGCTCTCACGATCGCGCTCATGACTTAGCTCATGACATTCTGTCAGACTCAAACAGCTGTTAGTCGCTCCCCCTTCACAGTAGAAGCCTGAAACAAGGTTCTAAAGGCGGTTGACATCTAGTGGAAGCCTTAGGAAGTGCAATCGGACCAAATTTTACACTGTATACACTGTATATTGGATAGGCAAAGACTTTCCCACTTCCTGGTTGGATTTTTTCTCAGGCTTTTGCCTGCCATATGAGTTATGTTATACTCACAGACATCATTCAAACAGTTTTAGAAACTTCAGAGTGTTTTCTATCAATATCTACTAACGATATGCATGACTTGGCTTCTGGGCCTGAGTATCAGGCAGTTTACTCTGGGCACCTTATTCATCCAAGCTACTCAATACTGCCCCCCAGCCATAATAAGTTAAACTTGTCAGCCAATTAATCAATCAATCAGTCAATTAGTTAGTCTCGCTTTATTCAATAGATAGTGCTGAGTGATTAACCAACGTTTTGGTTATTTTTCATTTTTTAGACAACTATTCAACAAAAAATCCTTGTTCGTGAGCATTTCACCTTTGTCAAGTTAATCCATCCACCTGATAAGTGCGGCATATCAAGAAGCTGATTAAACAGCATGATTATTACACAGGTGCACCTTGTGCTGACGATAATAAAAGGTCACTCTATAATGTGCAGTTTTGTCACACAACACAATGCCACAGATGTCTCATGTTTTGAAGGAGCGTGAAATTGGAATACTAACTACAGGAATGTCCACAATAATTGTTACCGGAGAATTGAATGTTAATTTCCCTACCATAATCCCCCTACAACTTCATTTAAGATAATGTGGCAGTACGTCCAACTTGCCTCACAACCGCAGACCACGTGTAACCATGGCAGCCCAGGCCCTCCACCTCCGGCTTCTTCACCTGAGGGACCGTCTGAGACCAGCCATCCGGACAGCTGATGAACCTGAGGGACCGTCTGAGACCAGCCATCCGGACAGCTGATGAACCCGAGGGACCGTCTGAGACCAGCCATCCGGACAGCTGATGAACCTGAGGGACCGTCTGAGACCAGCCATCCGGACAGCTGATGAACCTGAGGGACCGTCTGAGACCAGCCATCCGGACAGCTGATGAACCCGAGGGACCGTCTGAGACCAGCCATCCGGACAGCTGATGAACCTGAGGGACCGTCTGAGACCAGACCATCCGGACAGCTGATGAACCTGAGGGACCGTCTGAGACCAGCCATCCGGACAGCTGATGAACCTGAGGGACCGTCTGAGACCAGCCATCCGGACAGCTGATGAACCTGAGGGACCGTCTGAGACCAGCCATCCGGACAGCTGATGAACCCGACAGCTGAGACCAGCCATCCGGACAGCTGATGAACCTGAGGGACCGTCTGAGACCAGCCATCCGGACAGCTGATGAACCTGAGGGACCGTCTCAGACCAGCCATCCGGACAGCTGATGAACCTGAGGGACCGTCTGAGACCAGCCATCCGGACAGCTGATGAACCTGAGGGACCGTCTGAGACCAGCCATCCGGACAGCTGATGAACCTGAGGGACCGTCTGAGACCAGCCATCCGGACAGCTGATGAACCCGAGGGACCGTCTGAGACCAGCCATCCGGACAGCTGATGAACCTGAGGGACCGTCTGAGACCAGCCATCCGGACAGCTGATGAACCCGAGGGACCGTCTGAGACCAGCCATCCGGACAGCTGATGAACCTGAGGGACCGTCTGAGACCAGCCATCCGGACAGCTGATGAACCTGAGGGACCGTCTGAGACCAGCCATCCGGACAGCTGATGAACCTGAGGGACCGTCTGAGACCAGCCATCCGGACAGCTGATGAACCTGAGGGACCGTCTGAGGCCATCCGGACAGCTGATGAACCTGAGGGACCGTCTGAGACCAGCCATCCGGACAGCTGATGAACCTGAGGGACCGTCTGAGACCAGCCATCCGGACAGCTGATGAACCCGAGGAGTATTTCCGCCAGTAATAAAGTCCTTTTGTGGGAGAAAAAACTCATTCTCAATGTGAAATCCATAGATTAGGCCATAATACATTTATTTAATAAATTGATTGATTTCCTTATATCAACTGTAACTCAGTAAAATAATGTAAATTGTAGCATGTTGCGTTTATATTTTTGTTCAGTTTAGTTTGAAGACTAAAATAGTTTTGTCAGACCGCGTAGGCAGCAGCTATATAGAGATGAGAGGGTAACATGGAATTAGATAATAGTCATCAAATAAAAACACATTTAATTTACACAACAAATGATGTATTGTATTAAAGTAAAATAATGTGAATAAATGAAGGTTAATAAATGATCATCAGTAATGGGCAGTCACTACCGTCATGGGACTTCATTGTTTTATTCTGTGTTTTTACAGCATTCAACCCACATAATCGAAACCAAAATCGAAAACCATTATTATTTTTTAATAATCGAACCAAAACCGAACCACCCTAGTTTTTTAATCTTTCTATTTCTTTGGCTGTGTTTACACAAAGCAGTCCAATTCTGATCCTTTGCTCAATTATAGGCAAAAGATCTGATCTGCCAATTCGTGGCAAAAGATCACAATTGGGGTGCCTGGGCCTCCTGAGTCTGAGACACTGCATCAGGTTCAATCCCATTCTGTGTCACAACCGGCCGTGATTGGGAGTCCCTTGGGGCGGCGCATAATTGGCCCAGCGTTGTCCGGGTTACTGGAGGGTTTGGTCGGGTGGGGGTGGGGGGGGATTTACTTGTCTCATCGTGCTTTAATGATTTGTTATAGCAGGCCGGGCGCCTGCAGGCTGACCTCGTCAGTTGGACGGTGTTACCTCCGACACATTGGTGCGGGAAAAAATGGGGTAAAATGGGGTAAAATGGGGTAAAATGGGGTAAAATGGGGTAAAATAAAAATAAATAAATCATATAAATAATTGGTCTGCCTGTGTAAATGCAGCCTTTCTATTGTAAAAGTGAAGCATGTTTGTATTCATGCATCCCATCCCTCTGTGGCTTTGTAAAATATCATTCTGTTTTGACAGAGGAAAGATAAGAATTTGACTGGTTGTCTTGACTCCCGAGCCTGGCTTCTGGAACAGTGAAGAGATAATAACTAGAGTAACACTAGAATGTTCCTTTTTTCATGAATGGTTGCTGAGGAGCGCTCCTCATAACTGAGCTCTTCACTTCTCTCTCACAGCTGAGTGGAGCTTCGCTTTTGCACCAGCACAGATGAACTTGGCTACCAAATAATCGCTATTGAATCAAATGAATCAAAATTAGGACAAATGATCAGAATCACCTTCATTTGCCAAGTACGTTTACATAGTCAGAATTTGACTTGGCGATATGGTGCGGCTTGTAACAACATTTGGAGACAGAATACAGACTGAGGAATTGATCACCAGCCGTGTACTGTAGTTGTTTGGTATTTGTTGTTGTTATGTTTGTTGTTGTGACTTATGTTACTCCTACATTATGACACCTTACGTAAAATGTTAACAAATGTTTTGCTTCAGAATCCAATATTAAACTAAGGTCTTTCTACACATGATAGATGATTCTATGGTAGAAAACACACTTCTTTGTTATTATTTCACCATGATTTCACCGTAAAAGAAAAATGTCCACCTTTATTTCATTGTTCATGTCCCTGTGTGTACCTCTTTGTCTCTCCTGTCTCTCTTGTCATTTCTCTGAGCGCCAGATTAAATCTGTGCAGCCGACGGGGAAATGAATTTAACGGGAGCCTGTGGGTCAACAGTAATTTTTCCTACCAAGCAGAAGTGAGTGAAGCAATCATTTATGGCGGGTCTATCTAGCTGGCCAGAAGGCCTGAGTAATGGTTATTTGGTGTGTTTCTTGGAAATATGATGCGAGGATCATTAAAGATTGTTCAGCCATTGCTCTGTCAATACATTCCTGGAATTAGCGGCCGTTCCATGGCCCAAATCATCCATGTTAGCCATAGCGTATCGTTCAGAGAGAGACTCAGAAATGACCCCTTTTCACCTTTCACTAACACATCTGTCAGTAAGACTCTTCCACTGTCATGGATCTGTTATTAATGTCTCCATATTTATCACATGTATAACTGGGTAGAAATGTTCTCAAAGGAAATTGATTACATTTAAATGACGTTTTCCTTCACAGTCCCGAAGAAGGAAACTAAAATGCATACGTGTGTGTGTTGTTTTTGTCGTCCTCTAGGACATGAAAAGATAATAAAGATGATTTTAACTTGCCCCAGATATGAAGAGTGCCTTGGTATTTTTCTAATATATTTTCCTTTAGGAACTTCTGTTCCGTCAGAAGTGCAGAACCTGAAACTCGTCCATGTTCAAACCCATCAGTTTGTACTGTCTTTATTGTCGGCCGTTCTATTGTATAATTGGGTAGAAATTGCTCTTGCACATTGAAATGACTTTTTCCTCTCCCTCCCTTCTCTCCTTCCCTCCTTTAGGAACTATTCCGTCAGCATGACTCAACAGATGCAGAACCTGCAGCTGTCCCACACCAGGAAGTGCTCGGGAGGCCCTGCCTCCCCCAGCGCCGCCAAGCGCCTCTACAGGAACCTATCAGAGAAGCTGAAAGGAGGCCACTCCTCCTTCGAGGACGCCTACTTCTTCGGCCGCGGAGAACGCCACGGTCATCACAAGGGCTCGGTGAGTTGGGATTGTGTGTCCATGCATACATGCTATGTTTGTGTGTTTTTTTTCCACATCCAAGACATATTTAGAAAGTTGAAGCTCATTTACTGAATTTCTATACATTTACATTGGAGAACAGCAAAAAACAAGCGTGAAGGATGTGAAGGATGTGTGTGTGTGTGTGTGTGTGTGTGTGTGTGTGTGTGTGTGTGTGTGTGTGTGTGTGTGTGTGTGTGTGTGTGTGTGTGTGTGTGTGTGTGTGTGTGTGTGTGTGTGTGTGTGTGTGTGTGTGTGTGTGTGTGCGTGCGTGCGCGCGTGCGTGTGTGTATTAGAGAGGTTTCAGTTTGTTCTCACACTAGGGCTGATGTGTCCCAGTCTGATGACATGTTCCACCTGGTTACATCTCACGTACAGCTTGTTATTTACTCATTACAGCTATAGATGCCGTAGCCGATGAAACTACCACGTCCGTTTGGGTTATTACAACAACACAGAAGTTACTACAAACAAAAAAACTATTTTTTGACATCATCACACGCCAGATAGAACAGAATAATATGTACTGCTGGGTTTTGAACCATTTTGTCAACAAAACACAAACTAAGGCGCTGGATGAGAACAGTGGCATTCGGATTCCATCTTTGAATGTTACCGCGTCAGGACTTTCACTGCGGTGCTCTCTCTCTCTCTCTCTCTCTCTCTCTCTCTCTCTCTCTCTCTCTCTCTCTCTCTCTCTCTCTCTGTCTCTCTCTCTCTCTCTCTCTGTCTCTCTCTCTCTCTCTCTCTCTCTCTCTCTCTCTCTCTCTCTGTCTCTCTCTGTCTCTCTCTCTGTCTCTCTCTCTCTCTCTCTCTCTCTCTCTCTCTCTCTCTCTCTCTCTCTCTCTCTCTCTCTCTCTCTCTGTCTCTCTCTCTCTCTCTCTGTCTCTCTGTCTCTCTCTCTCTCTCTCTCTCTCTCTCTCTCTCTCTCTCTCTCTCTCTCTCTCTCTCCACTGGATGTGTTGTAAATGTCACTGCTTTTTGGACAGAATGTTCTTACAGGCTTTTCCTTACACACAGAAGCACACTTGTCATTAGTCCTCCAGGCGTATGTGTTTCCATCACGCTGAACAATAACCTAGCGTTGGCTTAATCACACTCCAATTGATCTGATGTTAACCCACACACACGTTCCATCGACACGCTACAATGATAATTGAATGTGAAATGAGTGATATGATATGGATTGTGCCAATCGATCAGAGAGTGTAGTTTCTTTTTAAAGTGTTGGATCGTGTCAGTGTTCTCTCACTGTGACAGATAGACAGTACTGTCCCCATGTAATATGGCGTCTGCTTTCATCCAAAGCCACTTAGTCACTCATGCATACATGTATTTGCTGGTCCTGGCAACCAACCCCCTATTCAGGTGTTGCGTGTGCCATCCTCTACCAACTGAGCTACAGAGGACCACCTCTCCTCTCTACGGTCCATCAATCACTACACGTTGTTGTTGACCTTGGTTTGGTTAAAGCTTCAATTGTCTATCAGTATAGACTCAGAGCATAATGACTTTCTGGAGCTGTGGGTGAGTGCTGTTGATGACGACAACAATGAGGATTGTCTCCTGACCCCTGTGTGTGTGTGTGTGTGTGTGTGTGTGTGTGTGTGTGTGTGTGTGTGTGTGTGTGTGTGTGTGTGTGTGTGTGTGTGTGTGTGTGTGTGTGTGTGTGTGTGTGTGTGTGTGTGTGTGTGTGTGTGTGTGTGTGTGTGTGTGTGTGTGTGTGTGTGTGTCCCTCCAGAACATGCAGGGTAGTGAGTGTCTGTTTGAGGCGGTGGAGCAACAGGATGTAGAGGCCGTCCAGATCCTTCTCTACCAATACACAGCTGAGGAGCTGGACCTCAACACGCCCAACAGCCAAGGGTTAACGCCGCTAGACGTGGCCGTCATGACCAACAACACACCTATAGCCAAACTACTGCTGAAGGCCGGCGGCAAGGAGAGCCCTCACTGTGAGTATTTATTCACCTTTATTTAACTAGGCAAGTCAGTTAAGAACACATTCTTATTTAAAATGAGGGCCTAGGAACAGTGGGTTAACTGGTCTAGGAACAGTGGGTTAACTGGTCTAGGAACAGTGGGTTAACTGGTCTAGGAACAGTGGGTTAACTGGTCTAGGAACAGTGGGTTAACTGGTCTAGGAACAGTGGGTTAACTGGTCTAGGAACAGTGGGTTAACTGCCTGTTCAGGGGCAGAACGACAGATTTTTACCCTTGTCAGCTCGGGGCATTCGATCTTGCAACCTTTTCGGTTACTAGTCCAACGCTCCGTATACATTACGTAGGGCTCACTAAGTAAACACTATGGAGGGTGCAATGTGAGTACACACTAAGTAATGCAACCCAGCATTGAAGCCGTTACTTAAAAATACAGGAACCTTGTTCAAGCCTTTTCTTCTGTGAGGCTGTTCCTGCTTAGCCTGTCTGGCGCGACCCAGCTGGTACACAGCGAGGGAAAGAACCACTAGTCTGGACTATGTTTGTTGCTATAATATTCACCCCAGAAATTGAGAGATTATTTTTATTGGTTCTTTCAAATGTTTTGTTTTCCTCTGGGATTGAGACCTCTTTTAAAATGGAAGGGGGTGGCGCTCGGGGGGCTGTGTATGGCTGTACAGAACCAGCCAATTAAAGCAAAGCCCCCTTCGTTATCAATACACTGTGCTAACATCAAACAGCCTGTTCACACTTTGAAGTCAGGAGGACTTTGAGTTTGGTGTCAGCCAGACTACTTTATGCCTTTTTATACATGGTTTTCTAGTAGGCCTGGCCGATATAGATTATTTTTTAAATATGTTTTTGCGAAAGCGATAAATCAACGATAAATTATGAGAAAATATTTTTTTTGGGGTGGAGGAGCTAGAAGCGGGCAATATGGACAACAGTCATAATGAGATAAATGTAACTATTTTAATCAATAACAACAAATACACCTATCTTTTTGTTTTCATGGACAGTTACTTTACATTAGCAGCAGAGCTCTAAATGTGTTGTTCCCAAGACAGCTGAGATGGGAGCCTATGATTTTCAAAAGTAAGCTGTTTTATCTAACATGTACAGGGAATGCCCAAACAATATTTTGATGTGCAACCTGGTCAATATAGGACCCAGAATGATCAGATGTCCTTTTTTTGAGAATAGTCCATCATCGTTGTGCATAGTGACCTATAGGTTATATTCATTCACCACCTGAGGAAGTTGGAACACAACACTGCTAACTGTATATATGATGTTGTTGCTAGATTGCCATGTATGCTAATTGAGTCATCTATGGCTATGGTCCTACACAAACTTCCCAGCGTTTAGCCTAGTCTACTTGATGTACAGTAGGCCTCGACTACTTGATGTACAGTAGGCCTAGTCTACTTGATGTACAGTAGGCCTCGTCTACCTGATGTACAGTAGGCCTAGTCTACTTGATGTACAGTAGGCCTCGTCTACTTGATGTACAGTAGGCCTAGTCTACTTGATGTACAGTAGGCCTCGTCTACCTGATGTACAGTAGGCCTAGCCTACTTGATGTACAGTAGGCCTGATGTACAGTAGGCCTAGTCTACTTGATGTACAGTAGGCCTAGTCTACTTGATGTACAGTAGGCCAAGTCTACTTGATGTAGTCTAGTAGTACAGCCTAGTCTACTTGATGTACAGTAGGCCTAGTCTAGATGTACAGTAGGCCTAGTCTACTTGAGTCTAGTCTACTTGATGTACAGTAGGCCTAGTCTACTTGATGTACAGTAGGCCTAGTCTACTGATGTACAGTAGGCTACCTGATGTACAGTAGGCCTAGTCTACTTGATGTACAGTAGGCCTCGTCTACTTGATGTACAGTAGGCCTAGTCTACTTGATGTACAGTAGGCCTAGATGTACAGTAGGCCTAGCCTACTTGATGTACAGTAGGCCTAGTCTACTTGATGTACAGTAGGCCTAGTCTACTTGATGTACAGTAGGCCTAGTCTACTTGATGTACAGTAGGCCAAGTCTACTTGATGTACAGTAGGCCTAGTCTACTTGATGTACAGTAGGCCTAGTCTACTTGATGTACAGTAGGCCTCGTCTACCTGATGTACAGTAGGCCTAGTCTACTTGATGTACAGTAGGCCTAGTCTACTTGATGTACAGTAGGCCTAGTCTACGTGATGTACAGTAGGCCTAGACTACTTGATGTACAGTAGGCCTAGTCTACTTGATGTACAGTAGGCCTGTTCATTGCAAATGGTGCGCCCTGCTCGGCGTCAAAACCATACAAACTACATGATACTCCGGTTGTAAAGTGGTGCCATGAACTCGATATTAAGCAGGGAGAAATACATGAAATACTCATAGAAAACTGTGACTCTCCTCTCTATAACTACAGCAACAGTAGGTGCTCGGAAAACTGTATTTTTCCCTCAATGGCATTTTGATCAACGGTCGGTCGTGTTTGTGCTTCATAGTAGGAATAATATATTACATCGGCTATTACCGTTGACCAAATAATGGTTTACAGAACAATCTACAGGAACGTTCGGTAGTAAAAGTATACCGAAGAAAAATACTTCAGTCAGAGGAAAGCAATGTTTATCTTCCCAGCTCTATTTCCTATTCAATACTACTTTAGTCTACTACTACTACTTTAGTCTACTACTACTTTAGTGTAATACTACTTTAGTCTACTACTACTTTAGTGTAATACTACTTTAGTCTACTACTACTTTAGTCAACTACTACTTTAGTCTAATACTACTTTAGTCTGCTACTACTTTAGTCTACTACTACTTTAGTGTAATACTACTTTAGTCTACTACTACTTTAGTCTACTACTACTTTAGTCTAATACTACTTTAGTCTACTACTACTTTAGTGTAATACTACCTTAGCCTACTACTACTTAAGTCTACTACTACTTTAGTCTACTACTACTTTAGTCTACTACTACTTTAGTCTACTACTTCTTTAGTCTACTACTACTTTAGTGTAATACTACTTTAGTCTACTACTACTTTAGTCTACTACTACTTTAGTGTAATACTACTTTAGCCTACTACTACTTTAGTGTAATACTACTTTAGCCTACTACTACTTTAGTGTAATACTACTTTAGTGTAATACTATTTTAGTCTACTACTACTTTAGTCCTCTACTACTTTAGTCTACTACTACTTTAGTGTAATACTACTTTAGTCTACTACTACTTTAGTCTACTACTACTTTAGTGTAATACTACTTTAGTCTACTACTACTTTAGTGTAATACTACTTTAGCCTACTACTACTTTAGTGTAATACTACTTTAGCCTACTACTACTTTAGTGTAATACTACTTTAGTCTTCTACTACTTTAGCCTACTACTACTTTAGTCTTCTACTACTTTAGTCCTCTACTACTTTAGCCTACTACTACTTTAGCCTACTACTACTTTAGTGTAATTCTACTTTAGTCTACTACTACTTTAGTGTAATTCTACTTTAGTCTACTACTACTTTAGTCTACTACTACTTTAGTCCTCTACTACTTTAGTGTAATACTACTTTAGTCCTCTACTACTTTAGTGTAATACTCCATCCATCCCTCCTCCACCTCTCCTAAACAGATGGTTCTTACCTTGTCCAACTTCCCTGGACAGGAAAGCACCTCACAAGCCTTGTGTGTGTGTGTGTGTGTGTGTGTGTGTGTGTGTGTGTGTGTGTGTGTGTGTGTGTGTGTGTGTGTGTGTGTGTGTGTGTGTGTGTGTGTGTGTGTGTGTGTGTGTGTGCGTCTGCTCCGCTCCATGTTAGTGACACGTCTAACTGGGGTGAAACAGTGGCCACTTCAGAGTTTAACTAACCAAGTCTAGAGGGGCCTCCACACATCCCCTATCACTATCCCAGGCCAGAGGAGGGGCCTCCACACATCCCCTATCCCAGGCCAGAGGAGGGGCCTCCACACATCCCCTAACCCTATCCCAGGCCAGAGGAGGGGCCCCCACACATCCCCTAACCCTATCCCAGGCCAGAGGAGGGGCCTCCACACATCCCCTATCCCTATCCCAGGCCAGAGGAGGGGCCTCCACACATCCCCTAACCCTATCCCAGGCCAGAGGAGGGGCCCCCACACATCCCCTAACCCTATCCCAGGCCAGAGGAGGGGCCACCACACATCCCCTAACCCTATCCCAGGTCAGAGGAGGGGTCTCCACACATCCCCTAACCCTATCCCAGGCCAGAGGAGGGGCCCCCACACATCCCCTAACCCTATCCCAGGCCAGAGGAGGGGCCTCCACACATCCCCTATCCCTATCCCAGGCCAGAGGAGGGGCCTCCACACATCCCCTAACCCTATCCCAGGCCAGAGGAGGGGCCCCCACACATCCCCTAACCCTATCCCAGGCCAGAGGAGGGGCCACCACACATCCCCTAACCCTATCCCAGGTCAGAGGAGGGGCCTCCACACATCCCCTAACCCTATCCCAGGTCAGAGGAGGGGCCCCCACAAATGCCCTAACCCTATCCCAGGCCAGAAGAGGGGCCCCCACACATCCCCTAACCCTATCCCAGGCCAGAGGGGGCCCAGCAGGTTCTCCCCACTGAAAAGCCCTGACAAAGTTTGACATTTAATGGTTTAACTTTTCCAACGATGCATGTAACGCCCTGCCAATTATACCTAAGTGATTTATTGTCCTCCGGGGCTGAGAGCGGAGAACGTCAAGTGTTTTTATAAACACTCGCTCACACAGAGCACACACGCACACGTCTTACTGTGGTACAAACCGATCCCTGTAAACAAACATAGGGGTAAGCCCGTTTCTGTTTATCCTCCTGGGGCTGACTGAGTTGGGTTGGAGGGGTGGGGGATCTGACAGACCAGGTATAGAGAGGGTTGACTGGGTTGGAGGGGTGGGGGATCTCACAGACCAGGTATAGAGAGGGTTGACTGGGTTGGGGTGGAGGGGTGGGGTGGGGATCTGACAGACCAGGTATAGAGAGGGTTGGCTGGGTTGGGGTGGAGGGGTGTGGGATCTGACAGACCAGGTATAGAGAGGGTTGACTGGGCTGGGTTGGAGGGGTGGGGTGGGGTTCTGACAGACCAGGTATAGAGAGGGTTGACTGGGTTGGGTTGGAGGGGTGGGGTGGGGATCTGACAGACCAGGTATAGAGAGGGTTGACTGGGTTGGGTTGGTGGGGTGGGGTCGGGGATCTGACAGACCAGGTATAGAGAGGGTTGACTGGGTTGGGTTGGGTTGGAGGGGTGGGGTGGGGGATCTGACAGATCAGGTATATAGAGGGTTGATTGGATTGGGTTGGAGGGGTGGGGATCTCACAGACCAGGTATAGAGAGGGTTGACTGGGTTGGGTTGGAGGGGTGGGGTGGGGGATCTGACAGACCAGGTATAGAGAGGGTTGACTGGGTTGGGTTGGAGGGGTGGGGATCTGACAGACCAGGTATAGAGGGGTGGGGTGGGGGGTTGACTGGAAAGTTGGGTTGGAGGGGTGGGGATCTCACAGACCAGGTATAGAGAGGGTTGACTGGGTTGGGTTGTAGGGGTGGGGATCTGACAGACCAGGTATAGAGAGGGTTGGCTGGGTTGGGTTGGAGGGGTGGGGTGGGGGGTCTGACAGACCAGATATGGAAAGGGTTGACTGGGTTGGAGGGGTGGGGGTCCTGACAGACCAGGTATAGAGAGGGTTGACTGGGTTGGGTGGAGGGGTGGGGTGGGGATCTGACAGACCATGTATAGAGAGGGTTGAATGGGCTGGGTTGGAGGGGTGGGGTGGGGATCTGACAGACCAGGTATGGAGAGGGTTGGCTGGTTTGGAGGGGTGGGGTGGGGGTCTGACAGACCAGGTATGGAGAGGGTTGACTGGGTTGTGGTGGAGGGGTGGGGTGGGGGTCTGACAGACCAATTATGGAGAGGGTTGGCTGGGTTGGAGGGATGGGGTGGGGATTGGAGGGGTGGGCATCTGACAGACCAGGTATGGAGTGGGTTGGGCTGGAGGGGTGGAGTGGGGGGGGTGGGGTGAGTGGGGTGACAGACTGGGTCAGAGAGATCACTCAAGATTCAAGTCGAAATTTGACGTTGTTGCAGGTCATAAGGACATTCAAAACCGTCCACTAGGAGCAAAAAAAAGAAAACTCTAAAATCTGTTGCCGGAAGCTGGGATTGAAGCCACCTGCAGTCTATGGAGTGGGAGCGCACTGCTTAGACCACTGCGCCAGTCATCCACAATGCGATAGCAAGGTTAATTAACCCAAACCATAATCCTTACTTTAACCAATCGGAATTAGTAGTTTACCCAAAAGTTTTTTCAGTATGTCCCAAACGTGAACCTTTAACTTAACCCAGTTGGAATGAATGCCTTAATGGAACCGTAGAGTTGTTTTTGTGTGCCTAATACGCCTAAAACATCTGTGCCCTAATACAGGATGTTGCCACTAGGGGCAATGGTGAGCACCTTTAGGCTTGGATTTTGCTAAGATGTTGTGGACGGGGGTGGTGGATGGGCGTAATCTGCGAGCTCTGGCCACGAGGATGGCGTGTTCAATCACAATGATTGGCACTTGTTTTTGCAACATTGACATTTGGAGCAACTTTAAAATTTGACGTTTGGAGAAAGGTGGGAAAACATCTAATTCTGCAGTGAGACTGAGGGCTTGATGGGCGTGGTAGCCCAACCATGGAGCGGGTTGGAGGGTAATTAACGAGTCCCGCCAGGGGACTTTATTTAGGTCCCACCGCTCCTCATCTCGCCGTAGAACTGACCCGCCGGCAGACAGGCCAGACAATGGGCCAGTGTGTGAGCTTGTGTGTATGGGTGCATTAGCGTGCGTGTGTGGCTGGATGGACAGCTCTGCATGTTAATTTATAGCCCCATCAATTAACCACAGCCTGCGTCAGGCCTGTCACTCCTGAAGAAGCAGGAAATTGCACCTCGACAAGGCTAATACGGCTGCCACTCTTTTCCACTGCAGCCCAGACTCAGGTTGTGTCCCAAATGGCACCCTATTCCCTACCTGGTCCCTATTGTTCCTCGTCAAAAGTAGGGCACTTCAAGAAGTAGTACACCATTTACAAGGTAGCTTCAGACTTAGCTCAGACCCCCAGGTAACGAGATGGAAGGATGGAGGGATCACTGGGCTGTTTACTTACTCTGTCGTCCTCCCTCTTTGTCACTCACCACCCCTCCTGCCCCAGGGGCTATGGGCACGGTGAGAGGTCCGTGAAAGAGGGTCTTCTTCTACAGCGTGGTTATTTGTTTATGTTGTTGTCATGGTCAATGACGAGAGAGAGAGAGAGAGAGAGAGAGAGAGAGAGAGAGAGAGAGAGAGAGAGAGAGAGAGAGAGAGAGAGAGAGAGAGAGAGAGAGAGAGAGAGAGGAAGAGGAAGAGGGAGAGAGAGAGAAGGAAGAGGGAGGGAGAGAGAGAGAGAAGGAAGAGGGAGACCTGGCACAAGGGCTATGGTTTTATTATGACAAATCCGGGAGGCCAAATACACATGTCTGTCTGTGTGTTCCACTCACCCGCCAAGCAGGGGAATTCTACTAGTCTATCCTCGCATCCACATTGGACCTTTCAAAGCAGTGTGAAACTTTGTGTTCTATCAGTGAAACTTGAGCTCTTTTCCAACTCTAATGATAATCTGTGTTTCACTGAATCTCCCATAGTAACCTGTGTTCTGTATCCCATAGTAACCTGTGTTCTGTATCCCATAGTAACCTGTGTTCTGTATCCCATAGTAACCTGTGTTCTGTATCCCATAGTAACCTGTGTTCTGTATCCCATAGTAACCTGTGTTCTGTATCCCATAGTAATCTGTGTTCTGTTTCCCATAGTAAACTGTGTTCTGTATCCCATAGTAACCTGTGTTCTGTATCCCATGGTAACGGGTTCTGTATCCCATAGTAATGTGTCTTCCATCTCCCATGGTAACGTGTTCTGTATCCATAGTAATGTGTCTTCCATCTCCCATGGTAATGTGTTCTGTATCCCATAGTAACCTGTATTCTGTATCCCATAGTAACCTGTGTTCTGTATCCCATAGTAACCTGTGTTCTGTATACCATAGTAACCTGTGGTCTGTATCCCATAGTAACCAGTGTTCTGTATCCCAATATAACCTGTGTTCTGTATCCCATAGTAACCTGTGTTCTGTATCCCATGGTAACCTGTGTTCTGTATCCCATAATAACCTGTGTTCTGTATCCCATAGTAACCTGTGTTCTGTATCCCATGGTAACCTGTGTTTTTCCCATGATCACGGGTCTTCCACACAGATCCCCCTCACTATGTCAGTCTGTTTGTGTCTAGTCAGCTGTAACAAGCAAGTCGAGCTGCAAGGTCTGTGGCCTGTACTTCTCTGAGTGGCCCTTGATAACAGAAGGCACAGCACAGGTTTTTTGAACTTTTTGAAAATGTGCATCCTGACCATTTCTATATATCTATAGCCGTATATTCAGCCATTGAGAGCCAGCTAGCTAAAATTGATTTTGGCATCAATATGGCGGCCACTCTGGCTGAGAACGTTCATGACAGTGGTGTGACATGACAGATGCAACCCATGTCTGTCTGTGTTCGAGTCCTTCTAGAGTGGTGAGGCTGTGCGGAGGGCAGGAGAACTACAATGGTACGTCTAGAACTTGTCTGTTTTGTGTCTGTGTTGTAGTTGTCAGTGTGGAGAGTCGCGAGGCCCACCTTAGCAGCCTGTTCATCGAGGCAGAGAGGAGGGCAGGGGAGCTGGCTGCTCAGGCCCAGAGAGACGGCCTTAGCTTGGAGGCCTGTGACAAGGACAAGCAGATCCGAGCCTGGGAGTGGAGGTGCAAGCTCTACAAACGCATGACGACTGGCTTCCAGCATGCACGTGAGTGTGCTGGGATCGTGTGTGTTTTTGGAGGGTCGAGGTGAGTGTGTGTGTGTGTGTGTGTGTGTGTGTGTGTGTGTGTGTGTGTGTGTGTGTGTGTGTGTGTGTGTGTGTGTGTGTGTGTGTGTGTGTGTGTGTGTGTGTGTGTGTGTGTGTGTGTGTGTGTGTGTGTGTGTGTGTGTGTGTGTGTGTGTGTGTGTGTGTGTGTTTCGTTGTTCCTTTCTAATCAGGGACTGGTTTAGACCTGGGACACCAGGTAGGTGCAATTAATTATCAGGTAGTACAGAAAACCAGGAGGCTCAGGACCTCGTAGGGTCAGAGTTGAATACCTCTGGCTTAAGTAAACACCATGGTGGAGGAGTTTCTGAAGTGCTTCTGAAAACATACTCCTTTATTCTTTACAACTGTAGCAAACGTGTTGTTGTTGGTGTTGTTGGTGTTGTTGTTCTTGTTGGTGGTGTTGGTGGTGTTGTTGGTGTTCTTGTTGGTGGTGTTGTTGGTGTTCTTGTTGGTGGTGTTGTTGGTGTTGTTGGTGTTCTTGTTGGTGGTGTTGTTGGTGTTGTTGGTGTTCTTGTTGTTGGTGGTGTTGTTGGTGTTCTTGTTGGTGGTGTTGTTGGTGTTCTTGTTGTTGGTGTTGTTGGTGTTTTTGTTGGTGGTGTTGTTGGTGTTCTTGTTGGTGGTGTTGTTGGTGTTCTTGTTGGTGGTGTTGTTGGTGTTGGTGTTCTTGTTGGTGGTGTTGTTGGTGTTGGTGTTCTTGTTGGTGGTGTTGTTGGTGTTCTTGTTGGTGGTGTTGTTGGTGTTCTTGTTGGTGGTGTTGTTGGTGTTGGTGTTCTTGTTGGTGGTGTTGTTGGTGTTGGTGTTCTTGTTGGTGGTGTTGTTGGTGTTCTTGTTGGTGGTGTTGTTGGTGTTGGTGTTCTTGTTGGTGGTGTTGTTGGTGTTGGTGTTCTTGTTGGTGGTGTTGTTGGTGTTCTTGTTGGTGGTGTTGTTGGTGTTGGTGTTCTTGTTGGTGGTGTTGTTGGTGTTGGTGTTCTTGTTGGTGGTGTTGTTGGTGTTCTTGTTGGTGGTGTTGTTGGTGTTGTTGGTGTTCTTGTTGTTGGTGGTGTTGTTGGTGTTTTTGTTTTTGGTGTTGTTGTTGGTGCTGTTGTTGTTGGTGTTGGTTTTGTTGGTGTTGTTGGTGGTGATGGTGGTGTTGTTGGTGTTAGTGTTGGTGTTGTTGGTGGTTTTATTGGTGTTGTTGGTGGTGTTGGTGTTGTTGGTGTTCTTGTTGTTGTTGGTGTTGCTGGTGGTGTTGGTGTTGTTGGTGGTGTTGGTGTTGTTGGTGTTCTTGTTGTTGTTGGTGTTGCTGGTGGTGTTGGTGTTGTTGGTGTTCTTATTGTTGTTGGTGTTGTTGTTGCTGTTGTTGGTGTTCTTGTTGTTGTTGGTGTTGTTGTCAGTTTTGTTGGTGTTTGTGTTGTTGGTTGTGTTGTTGGTGTTGTTGGTGTTGTTGGTTTTGTTGGTGATTGTGTTGTTGGTGTTGTTGGTGGTGTTGTTGGTGTTGTTGGTTGGAGAGAGGGGAGAGTTTAGAGGGTAGAGTTAGAGGGGAAAGTTCATAGGGGAGAGAATAGAGGGGAGCGAATAGATGGAAGAGTTTCTATCATCTTCATACAACCCTCATCATATACTGCTGCCATAAGCAATATAAGGGGACAGGAGGAGAGGAGGACAGGAAGAGAAGAGGGGATAAGGACAGGAAGAGATGAGGGGAGGGGGACAGGAAGAGATGAGGGGAGGAGGACAGGAAGAGAGGAGGGGAGGACAGGCAGAGATGAGGGGAGGACAGGAAGAGAGGAGGGGAGGAGGACAGGAAGAGATGAGGGGAGGACAGGCAGAGAGCAGGGGAGGAGGACAGGCAGAGATGAGGGGAGGACAGGAAGAGAGGAGGGGAGGAGGACAGGAAGAGATGAGGGGAGGACAGGAAGAGATGAGGGGATGACAGGAAGAGATGAGGGGAGGAGGACAGGAAGAGATGAGGGGAGCAGGGCAGGAAGAGAGGAGGGGAGGAGGACAGGAAGAGAGGAGGGGAGGAGGACAGGAAGAGATGAGGGGAGGACAGGAAGAGATGAGTGGAGAAGGACAGGAAGAAAAGAGGGGAGGATAGGAGGAGAGGAGGGGAGGAGGACAGGAAGAGAGGAGGGGAGGAGGACAGGAAGAAAGGAGGGGAGGACAGGCAGAGAGGAGGGGAGGGGAGGAGGACAGGAAGAGATGCGGGGAGGAGGACAGGAAGAGATGAGGGGAGGAGGACAGGAAGAGAGGAGGGGAGGAGGACAGGAAGAGATGAGGCGAGGAGGACAGGAAGAGAGGAGGGGAGGACAGGCAGAGAGGAGGGGAGGAGGACAGGAAGAGATGAGGGGAGGAGGACAGGAAGAGAGGAGGGGAGGAGGACAGGAAGAGATGAGGGGAGGACAGGAAGAGACGAGGGGAGGAGGACAGGAAGAGATGAGGGGAGGACAGGAAGAGATGAAGGGAGGAGGACAGGAAGAGATGAGGGGAGGTGGACAGGAAGCGATGAGGGGAGGAGGACAGGAAGAGAGGAGGGGAGGGGGACATTAAGAGAGGAGGGGAGGAGGACTGGAAGAGATGAGTGGAGGAGGACAGGAAGAGAGGAGGGGAGGAGGACAGGAGGAGAGGAGGGGAGGAGGACAGGAAGAGAGGAGTGGAGAAGGACAGGAGGAGAGGAGGGGAGGAGGACAGGAGGAGAGGAGGGGAGGAGGACAGGAGGAGAGGAGGGGAGGAGGACAGGAAGAGAGGAGGGGTCGGAGGACAGGAGAAGAGGAGGGGAGGAGGACAGGAGGAGAGGAGGGGAGGAGGACAGGAAGAGAGGAGGGGTCGGAGGACAGGAAGAGAGGAGGGGTCGGAGGACAGGAGGAGAGGAGGGGAGGAGGACAGGAGGAGAGGAGGGGAGGAGGACAGGAAGAGAGGAGGGGAGGAGGACAGGAAGAGAGGAGAGGAGGAGGACAGGCAGAGAGGAGGGGAGGAGGACAGGAAGAGAGGAGGGGAGGAGGACAGGAAGAGAGGAGGGGAGGACAGGAATAGAGGAGGGGAGGAGGACAGGAGGAGAGACAAACACACACATGCACTTACGCAAAGACACACACTATTTCTTTACCTTTGATATTGAATCATGCATTTCACTGTTCTGTTTACACCTGCTGTATCCTGTGCAAGTGACAAATACTCTTTGATTTGACAAACACACATGATCTGCTTCTCTATCAGTAAGGTACATGTGTGTTGTGTTTGTGCCCCATCTAAACTGAACACACAACCATCTGTTTGGGCTGGCAGTTTGCTCTGACCGCTCACTTCAATGGACACCTTAAATCAGGTTACAGACATGTAGCTCATTTCTAGGACTCCTAGACTTCACCAGCAGTATCAGAAGGTTAACAAACCATCTGGCCTTAATGTACTTCATGTACTTATATAAACAGTACAGCCAGAAGAGGACTTGCCTCACCTCAAATCCTGGTTCCTCTCTACCGGGTACAGACAGAAGAGGACTGCCCCCACCTTGAAGCCTGGTTCCTCTCAACCAGCTACAGCCAGAAGAGGACTGGAACCCCCTCAAATCCTGGTTCCTCTCTACCAGGTACAGACAGAAGAGGACTGGCCCCACCTTGAAGCCTGGTTCCTCTCAACCAGGTACAGACAGAAGAGGACTGGCCCCACCTTGAAGCCTGGTTCCTCTCAACCAGGTACAGACAGAAGAGGACTGGCCCCCACTTCAAATCCTGGTTCCTCTCAACCAGGTACAGACAGAAGAGGACTGCCCCCACCTTGAAGCCTGGTTCCTCTCAACCAGGTACAGACAGAAGAGGACTGGCCCCCCCTCAAACCCTGGTTCCTCTCTACCAGTACAGCCAGAAGAGGACTGGCCCCCCCTCGAACCCTGGTTCCTCTCTACCAGTACAGCCAGAAGAGGACTGGCCCCACCTTGAAGCCTGGTTCCTCTCTACCAGCTGCAGCCAAAAGAGGACTGGCCCCACCTTGAAGCCTGGTTCCTCTCTACCAGGTACAGCCAGAAGAGGACTGGCCCCACCTTGAAGCCTGGTTCCTCTCTACCAGTACAGCCAGAAGAGGACTGGCCACCCCGCAATGTCTGGTTCCTCTCTAGATTTCGTCCTAGGTTCCTGCCTTTCTCGGGAGTTTTTCCTATTCACTGTTTCTGATTTTGCATTGCTTGCTCTTTGTGGTTTTAGGCTGGGCATCTGTAAAGCACTTTGTGACAACTTAAAAGGGCTTTCTAAAGTGTATTTGATGTGATTTGTAGGTGTGCCAGAGCCCCTGTCTGCAGTGCGTCTCAGTGTAACCAGTAGCTCCTCTCTCACGGTCACATTCCAGGAGCCCCGCTGCCTCAACTCTGCTGTGATCACCAAGTACAGAGGTATACACACACACACACACACACACACACACACACACACACACACACACACACACACACACACACACACACACACACACACACACACACACACACACACACACACACACACACACACACACACACACACACACACACACACACACACACACACACACACACACACACACACACACACACACACACACACACACACAGATTAAAAGAGCAGCAATGCAGAAAGGAAACTAAATGGGTAGGAACAAATACATTATTTTTTCCTTAATTTGTTACTTTCTCCTTCTATTTTTATCTCTCTCTGTCTCTCTCCTTCTCTCTTGTCTGTTTCTCTCTCTCTGTCAATTCAATTTAAATTGAAGGTCTCTCTCTCTCTCAATAAGTTTAAATGTAAATTGAAGGTCTCTCTCTCAAATCAATTCAATTTAAATGGAAGGTCTCTCTCTCTCAAATAAATTCAATTTAAATGGAAGGTCTCTCTCTCTCAATTAAATTCAATTTAAATTGAAGGTCTCTCTCTCAAATCAATTCATTTTAAATCGAAGGTCTCTCTCTCTGTCTCATCTGTTTCTAACCTCTGCACCCTGTCTGTCTGTCATCTCACTAACCTGCCCCCCTCCAGCCCTGTGGGATGACAGTAAATCTATGACTGGTATGGGCTTATTCCCCCTCCCTCCCTCCCTCCCTCCCCCTCCCTCCCTCCCTCC
>NC_060179.1:77981557-77999057 GCF_021184085.1 Oncorhynchus gorbuscha
GCAGTTTTCATCACACAGCCTGCTGTGGCAGTTTTCATCACACAGCCTGCTGTGGCAGTTTTCATCACACAGCCTGCTATGACAGTTTTCATCACACAGCCTGCTATGGCAGTTTTCATCACACAGGCTGCTGTGGCAGTTTTCATCACACAGCCTGCTATGGCAGTTTTCATCACACAGCCTGCTATGGCAGTTTTCGTCACACAGCCTGCTATGGCAGTTTTCGTGACAAGCCTGCTATGACAGTTTTCATCACACAGCCTGCTATGACAGTTTTCATCACACAGCCTACTATGGCAGTTTTCGTCTCAAGCCTGCTATGACAGTTTTCATCACACAGCCTGCTATGGCAGTTTTCATCACACAGCCTGCTATGGCAGTTTTCATCACACAGCCTGCTATGACAGTTTTCATCACACAGCCTGCTATGACAGTTTTCATCACAAGCCTGCTATGACAGTTTTCATCACAGCCTGCTATGACAGTTTTCATCACACAGTCTGCTATGACAGTTTTCATCACACAGCCTGCTATGACAGTTTTCATCACACAGCCTGCTATGGCAGTTTTCATCACACAGGCTGCTGTGGCAGTTTTCATCACACAGCCTGCTATGGCAGTTTTCATCACACAGCCTGCTATGGCAGTTTTCGTCACACAGCCTGCTATGGCAGTTTTCGTGACAAGCCTGCTATGACAGTTTTCATCACACAGCCTGCTATGGCAGTTTTCATCACACAGCCTGCTATGGCAGTTTTCATCACACAGCCTGCTATGACAGTTTTCATCACACAGCCTGCTATGACAGTTTTCATCACAGCCTGCTACGGCAGTTTTCATCACACAGCCTGCTATGACAGTTTTCTTCACACAGCCTGCTACGGCAGTTTTCATCACACAGCCTGCTATGACAGTTTTCATCACACAGCCTGCTATGACAGTTTTCATCACAAGCCTGCTATGACAGTTTTCATCACAGCCTGCTATGACAGTTTTCATCACACAGCCTGCTATGACAGTTTTCATCACACAGCCTGCTATGACAGTTTTCATCACACAGCCTGTTATGGCAGTTTTCATCACACAGCCTGCTATGGCAGTTTTCATCACGCAGCCTGCTATGGCAGTTTTCGTCACACAGCCTGTTATGGCAGTTTTCGTGACAAGCCTGCTATGACAGTTTTCATCACACAGCCTGCTATGACAGTTTTCATCACACAGCCTGCTATGACAGTTTTCATCACACAGCCTGCTATGGCAGTTTTCATCAACTCCATCATTCAGTCGGATTGAAACTCATACATGTTTTACTCCCTGTGTTCTACCTTGAGATTTAGGGATGGGGAAAAATCAATACAGTAGAATATCTCGATATTATATTGATTCTATGACTCCAAGTGGGAGGTCCTGTAGCTCAGTTGGTAGAGCATGGCGCTTGTAACGCCAGGGAAGTGGGTTCAATCCCCGGGACCTCCCATACGTAGAATGTATGCACACATGACTGTAAGTCGCTTTGGATAAAAGCGTCTGCTAAATGGCATATATTATATTTATATTAAGTATCGATTCTCTAATAATTGTTACGAATAAATTATATTATTGATTTGTTTTTGCTAGGTAGTTAATGTTAGCTAGCACTAGTTGGCTGTACCTGTGCCAAAACGCTGGTGTTTCCTCTTCTCTAGCCTGTTCTTCATCTTCTTTTGAAATGTTTTTAAACACTTTTATTTCCATGACTGATCAAAATGTGTTTTCTCATGGCTCATAGCTCTCTCTTGTCCCTCTTGTCCTTCAGACATGGTGAGCAATATGTATGGAGCATCGGATCGCAATAAAATTAGAGTATCAAATCACAAATTGTCACAGCACCTAAGTATCGTGATTTTATTATTTTATTTTAATTATTTTTTTAACCTTTATTTAACTAGGCAAGTCAGATAAGAACAAATTCTTATTTTCAATTGCGGCCTCGGAACAGTGGGGTAACTGCCTTGTTCAGGAGCAGAACGACAGACAAGTGACCTCACGAAAGGTTGCAAGATCAAATCCCTGAGCTGACAAGTCCCACTTTGTCAGCTCAGGGATTTGATATTGCAACCTTTCGGTTACTAGTCCAACACTCTAACCACTAGGCTACCTGCCGCCCAACTATTGTGACAATATCGTTATCGTGAGGTCTCTGGAAATTCACAGCCCTAATGAGAATGTTTGTAATGTCCCTATATAGCGCACTACGTTTGACCAGAACCCTATGGGTGCCATTTGGAACACAGGCATTGTTTTCATCAGCCTGTTCCAGATAAACAGCCTGAAAACGGACAATTCAATGTGACATTTACTTTTCTTACATTTCTGACATTTCTTACTAGCCACTCCTGGGCTACAATCACCTATCCGGACCCGTTTTACTACCAATGCGGAGCCCCACTGGGCCTTCAGGACTGGACTACTGACGTTATCTGACCGAGGGAGTTATTCAACTGGCTCCTCCGTCGCGACGTTACCTGAACGCCCATCTGCGGCCCGCTAACCGTTTGCTGTCTTATCTGAATAGGTCTATCTGACAATTTTTCTTGGGTCACTATAACTATATCTACTTTGCCAATTTGATTGGTCTCCTCTACCACACGGAACCCCACTAATCTACTGACCGTCGCGTACGTGTAGGTATGTACGGCAGGACCAAATTAGAGAGATAGGTAGGAGCAAGCCCATGTAATGCTTTGTAGGTTAGCAGTAAAACCTTCAAATGAGCCATTGCCTTAACAGGAAGCCAGGGAAAGTTGCACCCCTTCTGAAAAAACCTACACTCGATCCCTCCGATGTCAATTACAGGGAGGCTAGCACTGGAGTAATATGATCACATTTTTTGGTTCTAGTCAGGATTCTAGCAGCCTTATTTAGCACTAACTGAAGTTTATTTAATGCTTTATCCGGAGCATTGAGTTTCTGATTTTTGCAATGTCACGTAGATGGAAAAAAGCTGTCCTTGAAACAGTCTTGATATGTTCTCTCAAAAGAGAGATCAGGGTTCAGAGGAACATCAAGGTCCATCACAGTTTTATTTGAGACGACTGTACAACCATTAAGATTAATTGTCAGATTCAACAGAAGATCTCTTTGTTTCTTGGGACCTAGAACAAGCATCTCTGTTTTGTCCGAGGTTAAAAGTAGAAAGTGTGCAGCCATCCACTTCCTTATGTCTGAAACACAGACTTCTAGCGAGGGCAATTTTGGGCCTTCACCATGTTTAATTGAAATGTACAGCTGTGTGTCATCCGCATAGCAGTAAAACGGAACCTTGAGGAACACCGAAATGTACAGCTGTGTGTCATCCGCATAGCAGTAAAACGGAACCTTGAGGAACACCGACATGTACAGCTGTGTGTCATCCGCATAGCAGTAAAACGGAACCTTGAGGAACACCGACATTTACAGTTGATTTGTCACAGGACAAACCATTCACAGAGATAAACTCATATCTTTCCGACAGATAAGATCTAAACCAGGCCAGAACTTGTTTGTGTAGACCAATTTGGGTTTCCAATCTCTCCAAAGAATGTGGTGATCGATGGTATCAAAAGCAGCACTAAGGTCTAGGAGCACGAGGACAGATACAGTGCCTCGGTCTGATGCCATTAAAAGGTCATTTACCACCTTCACAAGTGCAGTCTCATGATGGGGTCTAAAACCAGACTGAAGCATTTCGTATACATTATTTGTCTTCAGGAAGGCAGTGAGTTGCTGCGCAACAGCCTTTTCTAAAAATGTTGAGAGGAATGGAAAATTCGATATAGGCCAATAGTTCTTTATATTTTCTGGGTCAAGGTTTGGCTTTTTCAAGAGAGGCTTCATTACTGCCACTTTTAGTGAGTTTGGTACACATCCGGTGGATAGAGAGCCGTTTATTGTTCAACATAGGAGGGCCAAGCACAGGAAGCAGCTCTTTCAGTAGTTAAGTTGGAATAGGGTCCACTATGCAGCTTGAAGGTTTAGAGGCCATGATTATTTTTATCATTGTGTCAAGAGATATAGTACTAAAACACTTGAGAGTCTCTCTTGATCCTAGGTCCTGGCAGAGTAGTGCAGACTCAGGACAACTGAGCTTTGAAGGAATACGCAGGTTTAAAAAGGAGTCCATAATTTGCTTTCTAATAATCATGATCTTTTCCTCAAAGAAGTTCATGAATTTATTACTGCTGAAGTGAAAGCCATCCTCACTTGGGGAATGTTGCTTTTTAGTTAGCTTTGCAGCCAGTATCAAAAAATAGGATGATCGAGCAGCAGTGAGGGCTCTTCGATACTGCACGGTACTGTCTTTCCAAGCTAGTCGGAAGACTTCCAGTTTGGTGTGGCGCCATTTCCGTTCCAATTTTTTGGAAGCTTGCTTCAGAGCTCGGGTATTTTCTGTATACCAGGGAGCTTGTTTCTTATGAAAAATGTTTTTAGTTTTTAGGGGTGCAACTGCATCCAGGGTATTGCTCAAGGTTAAATTGAGTTCATCAGTTAGGTGGTTAACTGATTTTTGTCCTCTGACGTCCTTGGGTAGGCAGAGGGAGTCTGGAAGGGCATCAAGGAATCTTTGGGTTGTCTGAGAATTTATAGCACGACTTTTGATGCTCCTTGGTTGGGGTCTGAGCAGATTATACGTTGCAATTGCAAACGTAATAAAATGGTGGTCCGATAGTCCAAGATTATGAGGAAAAACATTAAGATCCACAACATTTATTCCATGGGACAAAACTAGGTCCAGAGTATGACTGTGACAGTGAGTAGGTCCAGAGACATGTTGGACAAAACCCACTGAGTCGATGATGGCTCCGAAAGCCTTTTGGAGTGGGTCTGTGGACTTTTCCATGTGAATATTAAAGTCACCAAAAATGTGAATATTATTTGCTATGACTACAAGGTCCGATAGGAATTCAAGGAACTCAATGAGGAACGCTGTATATGGCCCAGGAGGCCTGTAAACCCTAGCTATAAAAAGTGATTGAGTAGGCAGTATAGATTTCATGACTAGAAGCTCATTTATTTTTTTGTAAATTGAAATTTGCTATCGTAAATGTTAGCAACCCCTCCGCCTTTGAGGGATGCACGGGGGATATGGTCACTAGTGTAACCAGGAGGTGAGGCCTCATTTAACACAGTAGATTCATCAGGCTTAAGCCATGTTTCAGTCAGGCCAATCACATCCAGATTATGATCAGTGATTAGTTCATTGACTATAACTGCCTTTGAAGTAAGGGATCTAACATTAAGTAGCCCTATTTTGAGATGTGAGGTATCACGATCTCTTTCAATAATGGCAGGAATGGAGGAGGTCTTTATCCTAGTGAGATTGCTAAGGCGAACATCGCCATGTTTAGTTTTTCCCAACCTAGGTCGAGGCACAGACACGGTCTCAATGGGGATAGCTGAGCTGACTACACTGACTGTGCTAGTGGCAGACTCCACTAATCTGGCAGACTGGCTAACAGCCTGCTGCCTGAACTGCACCCTATTTCATTGTGGGGCTAGAGGAGTTAGAGCCCTGTCTATGTTGGTAGATAAGATGAGAGCACCCCTCCAGCTAGGATGGAGTCCGTCACTCCTCAGTACTCCGTCACTCCTCAGTACTCCGTCACTCCTCAGCATTCCGTCACTCCTCAGCACTCCGTCACTCCTCAGCATTCCGTCACTCCTCAGCACTCCGTCACTCCTCAGCACTCCGTCACTCCTCAGTACTCCGTCACTCCTCAGCACTCCGTCACTCCTCAGTACTCCGTCACTCGTCACTCCTCAGCACTCCGTCACTCCTCAGCACTCCTCAGCACTCCGTCACTCCTCAGCACTCCGTCACTCCTCAGCACTCCGTCACTCCTCAGCACTCCTCAGCACTCCGTCACTCCTCAGCACTCCGTCACTCCTCAGCACTCCTCAGCACTCAGTCACTCCTCAGCACTCCGTCACTCGTCACTCCTCAGCACTCCGTCACTCCTCAGCATTCCGTCACTCCTCAGTACTCCGTCACTCCTCAGCACTCCGTCACTCCTCAGCACTCCGTCACTCCTCAGTACTCCGTCACTCGTCACTCCTCAGCACTCCGTCACTCCTCAGCACTCCTCAGCACTCCGTCACTCCTCAGCACTCCGTCACTCCTCAGCACTCCTCAGCACTCAGTCACTCCTCAGCACTCCGTCACTCCTCAGCACTCCGTCACTCCTCAGCACTCCGTCACTCCTCAGCACTCCGTCACTCCTCAGCACTCCGTCACTCCTCAGCACTCCGTCACTCCTCAGCATTCCGTCACTCCTCAGTACTCCGTCACTCCTCAGCACTCCGTCACTCCTCAGCACTCCGTCACTCCTCAGCACTCCGTCACTCCTCAGCACTCCTCAGCACTCCGTCACTCCTCAGCACTCCGTCACTCCTCAGCACTCCTCAGCACTCAGTCACTCCTCAGTACTCCGTCACTCCTCAGCACTCCATCACTCCTCAGTACTCCGTCACTCCTCAGCACTCCATCACTCCTCAGCACTCTGTCACTCGTCACTCCTCAGTACTCCGTCACTCTTCAGTACTCCGTCACTCCTCAGTACTCCGTCACTCGTCACTCCTCACCACTCTGTCACTCCTCAGTACTCCGTCACTCCTCAGTACTCCGTCACTCCTCACCACTCTGTCACTCCTCAGCACACCGTCACTCCTCAGTACTCCGTCACTCCTCAGCACTCCATCACTCCTCAGCACTCCGTCACTCCTCAGCACTCCGTCACTCCTCAGTACTCCGTCACTCCTCAGCACTCCGTCACTCCTCAGTACTCCGTCACTCCTCAGCACTCCGTCACTCCTCAGTACTCCGTCACTCCTCAGCACTCCGTCACTCCTCAGCACTCCGTCACTCCTCAGTACTCCGTCACTCCTCAGCACTCCGTCACTCCTCAGTACTCCGTCACTCCTCAGCACTCCGTCACTCTTCAGTACTCCGTCACTCCTCAGTACTCCATCACTCCTCAGTACTCCGTCTCCTCAGTACTCCATCACTCCTCAGCACTCCGTCACTCCTCAGTACTCCGTCCTCCTCAGTACTCCGTCACTCCTCAGCACTCTGTCATCACTCCTCAGCACTCTGTCACTCCTCCTCAGTACTCCGTCACGTCACTCTTCAGTACTCCGTCACTCCTCAGTACTCCGTCACTCGTCACTCCTCACCACTCTGTCACTCCTCAGTACTCCGTCACTCCTCAGTACTCCGTCACTCCTCAGCACTCCATCACTCCTCAGCACTCCGTCACTCCTCAGCACTCCGTCACTCCTCAGTACTCCGTCACTCCTCAGCACTCCGTCACTCTTCAGCACTCCGTCACTCCTCAGTACTCCGTCACTCCTCAGTACTCCGTCACTCCTCAGTACTCCGTCACTCCTCAGTACTCCATCACTCGTCACTCCTCAGTACTCCGTCACTCCTCAGCACTCCATCACTCCTCAGCACTCCGTCACTCCTCAGTACTCCGTCACTCAGCACTCCGTCACTCCTCAGCACTCCGTCACTCTCTCAGTACTCCGTCACTCCTCAGTACTCCGTCACTCCTCAGTACTCTGTCACTCCTCAGTACTCCGTCTCCTCAGCTCCGTCTCGTCACTCCTCACCACTCTGTCACTCCTCAGTACTCCGTCACTCCTCAGTACTCCGTCACTCCTCAGCACTCCGTCACTCCTCAGTACTCCGTCACTCCTCAGCTGTCACTCCTCAGTACTCCATCACTCCGTCACTCCTCAGCTCCTCAGTACTCCGTCACTCCTCAGTACTCCGTCACTCCTCAGTACTCCGTCACTCCTCAGCACTCCGTCACTCCTCAGTACTCCGTCACTCCTCAGCACTCCGTCACTCCTCAGTACTCCGTCACTCCTCAGTACTCCGTCACTCCTCAGTACTCCGTCACTCCTCAGTACTCCGTCACTCCTCAGTACTCCGTCACTCCTCAGTACTCCGTCACTCCTCAGCACTCCGTCACTCCTCAGCACTCCGTCACTCCTCAGCACTCCGTCACTCCTCAGTACTCCGTCACTCATCAGTACTCCGTCACTCCTCAGTACTCCGTCACTCCTCAGTACTCCGTCACTCATCAGTACTCCGTCACTCCTCAGTACTCCGTCACTCCTCAGTACTCCGTCACTCCTCAGTACTCCGTCACTCATCAGTACTCCGTCACTCCTCAGTACTCTGTCACTCATCAGTACTCCGTCACTCCTCAGTACTCCGTCACTCCTCAGCACTCCGTCACTCCTATCAAACGCTCCCTGAAACACTTCAGCGAGCAGGCCTTTCTAACCGACCTGGCTGGGGTATCCTGGAAGGATATTGATCTCATCCCGTCAGTAGAGGATTTCTGTTTTTTTAATTTTTTAATATCTTCCTCACCATCTTAAATAAGCATGCCCCCTTCAAGAAATGTAGAACCAGGAACAGATATAGCCCTTGATTCTCTCCAGATCTGACTGCCCTTAACCAACACAAAAACATCCTATGGCTTTCTGCATTAGCATCGAACAGCCCCCGCGATATGCAACTTTTCAGGGAAGCTAGAAACCAACATACACAGGCAGTTAGAAAAGCCAAGGCTAGCTTTTTCAAGCAGAAATTTGCTTCCTGCAACACAAACTCAAAAAAGTTCTGGGACACTGTAAAGTCCATGGAGAATAAGAACACCTCCTCACAACTGCCCACTGCCCTGAGGATAGGAAACACTGTCACCACCAGCACTGCACCCCCTAGCGACGCGCCCAAGCATTCCCATCAGTTCTCCTTCTCCCAAATCCAGTCAGCTGATGTTCTGAAAGATCTGTTCTGATGTTCTGCAAAATCTGGACCCCTACAAATCAGCCGGGCTAGACAATCTGGACCCTTTCTTTCTCAAAGTATCTGCCAAAATTGTTGCAACTCCAATTACTAGCCTGTTCAACCTCTCTTTCGTGTCGTCTGAGATTACCAAAGATTGGAAAGCAGCTCCGGTCATCCCCCTCTTCAAAGGGGTGGACACTCTTGACCCAAACTGCTACAGACCTATATCTATCCTACCCTGCCTTTCTAAGGTCTTCGAAAGCCAAGTCAACAAACAAATTACCGATCATTTCGAATCCCGCCATACCTTCTCTGCGATGCAATCTGGTTTCAGAGCTGGTCATGGGTGCACCTCAGCCACACTCAAGGTCTTAAACAATATCTTAACCGCCATCGATAAGAAACAATACTGTGCAGCCGTATTCATTGACCTGGCCAAGGCTTTCGACTCTGTCAATTACCACATCCTCATCGGCAGACTCGATAGCCTTGGTTTCTCAAATGATTGCCTCGCCTAGCTCACTAACTACTTCTCTGATGGAGTTCAGTGTGTCAAATCGGAGGGCCTGTTGTCCGGGCCTCTGGCAGTCTCTATGGGGGTGCCTCAGTGTTCAATTCTCAGACCGACTCTCTTCTCTGTATACATCAATGATGTCGCTCTTGCTGCTGGTGAGTCTCTGATCCACCTCTACGCAGATGACACCATTCTGTATACTTCTGGCCCTTCTTTGGACACTGTTTTAACAACCCTCCAGACGAGCTTCAATTCCATACAACTCTCCTTCCGTGGCCTCCAATTGATCTTAAATACAAATAAAAGTAAATGCATGCTCTTCAACCGATCGCTGCCTGCACCTGCCCGCCCGTCCAACATCACTACTCTGGACGGTTCTGACTTAGAATATGTGGACAACTACAAATTCCTAGGTGCCTGTTTAGACTGTAAACTCTCCTTCCAGACTCACATCAAACATCTCCAATCCGAAGTTAAATCTAGAATTGGCTTCATATTTCTCAACAAAGCATCCTTCACTCATGCTGCCAAACATATCCTTGTAAAACTGACCATCCTAACGATCCTCGATGTCGGCGACAAAATAGCCTGCAATACCCTACTCAATAAATTGGATGCAGTCTATCACAGTGCCATCCGTTTAGTCACCAAAGCCCATATACTACCAACCACTGCGACCTGTACTTTCTCGTTGGCTGGCACTCACTTCATACTCGTTGCCAAACCCACTGGCTCCAGGTTATCTACAAGACTCTGCGAGGTAAAGTCCCCCCTTATCGCAGCTCACTGGTCACCATAGCAGCACCCAACTGTAGCACGCGCTCCAGAAGGTATATCTCACTAGTCACCCCCAAAACCCATTCTTCCTTTGGCCGCCTCTCCTTCCAGTTCTCTTCTGCCAATGACTGGAACGAACTACAAAAATCTTTGAAACTGGAAACACTTATCTCCCTCACTAGCTTTAAGCACCAGCTGTCAGGGCAGCTCACAGATTACTGCACCTGTACATAGCCCATCTATAATTTAGCCCAAACAACCACCTCTCCCCCTACTGTATTTATTTATTTTGCTGCTTTGCACCCCATTATTTATATCTCTACTTTGCACATTCTTCCACTGCAAATCTACCATTCCAGTGTTTTTCTTGCTATATTGTATTTACATCGCCACCATGGACTTTTTTTGCCTTTACCTCCCTTATCTCACCTCATTTGCTCACATCGTATATAGACTTATTAATACTGTATTATTGACTGTATGTTTGTTTTACTCCATGTGTAACTCTGTGTCGTTGTATGCAATTGTAAATGAGAACTTGTTCTCAACTTGCCTACCTGGTTAAATAAAGGTGAAATAAATCAAATAAAAAACTTCACAGCACGAGTTGTTAACATCGGTTTTAACCCACAGTCAGGACTCTATCACGACTCTCCCTCTAACCATACACTTAGATCAGCCTTGGAGAGGGTGTCTCAGATTGGCCTGAATAAAATAAGAAATGTAATAGAAAAAGTTGAACAAATACAGAGAGAGAAAGAGGACGAAAGGGTAATTAATAAATACTTTGTCAGGAGTTGATGAGTTCAAGGCAATTAATGTCATGCAGGTGAAAGAGGACCCAAAAGCGACTTAACAGAAACAGAGTTTATTTAAGTCCAAACAGGGAATAACAGAAATCCTCTAGTCTGTAGAGGGGAAATAACTGGAGAAGCGGCCACAGACTGCAGGTCGCTTCGGGTAGGCGCAGGCCGTAGTTGACAGAGACACCTGCTCACACGCAGCATCTGATGAAGGCAAAAAACACGACAGGACAGGGCGATACACAATCACAGCAAAAACACGACAGGACAGGGCGAAACGCAATCACAGCATGGTGAATACTAAACAAGGAACCGACGGGACAGGAACGGAACACAAAGGAATAAATAGGGACTCTAATCAGGGGAAAGGATCGGGAACAGGTGTGGGAAGACTAAATGATGATTAGGGGAATAGGAACAGCTGGGAGCAGGAACGGAACGATAGAGAGAAGAGAGAGCGAGAGAGTGAGAGAGGGAGGGGAGAGAGAGGGATAGAAGGAGGGAAAGAACCAAATAAGACCAGCAGAGGGAAACGAATAGAATGGGGAGCACAGGGACAAGACATGATAATAAATGACAAACATGACAGTACCCCCCACTCACCGAGCGCCTCCTGGCGCACTCGAGGAGGAATCCTGGCGGCAACGGAGGAAATCATCGATGAGTGAACGGTCCAGCACGTCCCGAGACGGAACCCAACTCCTCTCCTCAGGACCGTAACCCTCCCAATCCACTAAGTATTGGTGACCCCGTCCCCGAGAACGCATGTCCATGATCTTATGTACCTTGTAAATAGGTGCGCTCTCGACAAGGACGGGAGGGGGAGGGAAGACGAACGGGGGTGCGAAGAAAGGGCTTAACACAGGAGACATGGAAGACAGGATGGACGCGACGAAGATGTCGCGGAAGAAGCAGTCGCACAGCGACAGGATTGACGACCTGGGAGACACGGAACGGACCAATGAACCGCGGAGTCAACTTACGAGAAGCTGTCGTAAGAGGAAGGTTGCGAGTGGAAAGCCACACTCTCTGGCCGCAACAATACCTTGGACTCTTAATCCTGCGTTTATTGGCGGCTCTCACCGTCTGTGCCCTGTAACGGCAAAGTGCAGACCTCACCCTCCTCCAGGTGCGCTCACAACGTTGGACAAACGCTTGAGCGGAGGGAACGCTGGACTCGGCAAGCTGGGATGAGAACAGAGGAGGCTGGTAACCCAGACTACTCTGAAACGGAGATAACCCGGTAGCAGACGAAGGAAGCGACCAGTGAGCGTATTCTGCCCAGGGGAGCTGTTCTGCCCAAGACGCAGGGTTTCTGAAAGAAAGGCTGCGTAGTATGCGACCAATCGTCTGATTGGCCCTCTCTGCTTGACCGTTAGACTGGGGATGAAACCCGGAAGAGAGACTGACGGACGCACCAATCAAGCGACAGAACTCCCTCCAAAACTGTGACGTGAATTGCGGGCCTCTGTCTGAAACGGCGTCTAACGGGAGGCCATGAATTCTGAATACATTCTCAATAATGATTTGTGCCGTCTCCTTAGCGGAAGGAAGTTTAGCGAGGGGAATGAAATGTGCCGCCTTAGAGAACCTATCGACAACCGTCAGAATCACAGTCTTCCCCGCAGACAAAGGCAGACCGGTAATGAAGTCTAAGGCAATGTGAGACCATGGTCGAGAAGGAATGGGGAGCGGTCTGAGACGACCGGCAGGAGGAGAGTTACCCGACTTAGTCTGCGCGCAGTCCGAACAAGCAGCCACGAAACGGCGCGTGTCACGCTCCTGAGTCGGCCACCAAAAGCGCTGGCGAATAGACGCAAGAGTGCCTCGAACACCGGGATGACCAGCTAACTTGGCAGAGTGAGCCCACTGAAGAACAGCCAGACGAGTGGAAACAGGAACGAAAAGGAGGTTACTAGGACAAGCGCGCGGCGACGCAGTGTGCGTGAGTGCTTGCTTAACCTGTCTTTCAATTCCCCAGACTGTTAACCCGACAACACGCCCATAAGGAAGAATCCCCTCGGGATCAGTAGAAGCCACAGAAGAACTAAACAGACGGGATAAGGCATCAGGCTTGGTGTTCTTGCTACCCGGACGGTAAGAAATCACAAACTCGAAACGAGCGAAAAACAACGCCCAACGAGCTTGACGGGCATTAAGTCGTTTGGCAGAACGGATGTACTCAAGGTTCTTATGGTCTGTCCAAACGACAAAAGGAACGGTCGCCCCCTCCAACCACTGTCGCCATTCGCCTAGGGCTAAGCGGATGGCGAGCAGTTCACGGTTACCCACATCATAGTTGCGCTCAGATGGCGACAGGCGATGAGAAAAATAAGCGCAAGGATGAACCTTATCGTCAGACTGGAAGCGCTGGGATAGAATGGCTCCCACGCCTACCTCTGAAGCGTCAACCTCGACAATGAATTGTCTAGTGACGTCAGGAGTAACGAGGATAGGAGCGGACGTAAAACGTTCTTTTAGAAGATCAAAAGCTCCCTGGGCGGAACCGGACCACTTAAAACACGTCTTGACAGAAGTAAGAGCTGTGAGAGGGGCAGCAACTTGACCGAAATTACGAATGAAACGCCGATAGAAATTAGCGAAACCTAAAAAGCGCTGCAACTCGACACGTGACCTTGGAACGGGCCAATCACTGACAGCTTGGACCTTAGCGGAATCCATCTGAATGCCTTCAGCGGAAATAACGGAACCGAGAAAAGTAACGGAGGAGACATGAAAAGAGCACTTCTCAGCCTTTACGTAGAGACAATTCTCTAAAAGGCGCTGTAGAACACGTCGAACGTGCTGAACATGAATCTCGAGTGACGGAGAAAAAATCAGGATATCGTCAAGATAGACAAAAACAAAAATGTTCAGCATGTCTCTCAGAACATCATTAACTAATGCCTGAAAAACAGCTGGCGCATTGGCGAGACCGAACGGCAGAACCCGGTACTCAAAATGCCCTAACGGAGTGTTAAACGCCGTTTTCCACTCGTCCCCCTCTCTGATGCGCACGAGATGGTAAGCGTTACGAAGGTCCAACTTAGTAAAGCACCTGGCTCCCTGCAGAATCTCGAAGGCTGATGACATAAGGGGAAGCGGATAACGATTCTTAACCGTTATGTCATTCAGCCCTCGATAATCACGCAGGGGCGCAGAGTACCGTCCTTCTTCTTAACAAAAAGAACCCCGCCCCGGCCGGAGAAGAAGAAGGCACTATGGTACCGGCGTCAAGAGACACAGACAAATAATCCTCGAGAGCCTTACGTTCGGGAGCCGACAGAGAGTATAGTCTACCTCGAGGAGGAGTGGTCCCCGGAAGGAGATCAATACTACAATCATACGACCGGTGAGGAGGAAGGGAGTTGGCTCGGGACCGACTGAAGACCGTGCGCAGATCATGATATTCCTCCGGCACTCCTGTCAAATCGCCAGGTTCCTCCTGAGAAGTAGGGACAGAAGAAACGGGAGGGATGGCAGACATTAAACACTTCACATGACAAGAAACGTTCCAGGATAGGATAGAATTACTAGACCAATTAATAGAAGGATTATGACATACTAGCCAGGGATGACCCAAAACAACAGGTGTAAACGGTGAACGAAAAATCAAAAAGAAATAGTCTCACTGTGGTTACCAGATACTGTGAGGGTTAAAGGTAGTGTCTCAAATCTGATACTGGGAAGATGACTACCATCTAAGGCGAACATGGGCGTAGGCTTATCTAACTCTCTGAAAGGAATGTCATGTTTCCGAACCCATGCTTCGTCCATGAAACAACCCTCAGCCCCAGAGTCTATCAAGGCACTACATGTAGCACCCGAACCGGTCCAGCGTAGATGGACCGACAAAGTAGTACAGGATTTTGATGGAGAGACTTGAGTAGTTGCGCTCACCTGTAGCCCTCCGCTTACAGATGAGCTCTGGCTTTTACTGGACATGAATTAACAAAATGTCCAGCAACTCCGCAATAGAGGCACAGGCGGTTGGTGATCCTCCGTTCCCTCTCCTTAGTCGAGATGCGAATCCCTCCCAGCTGCATGGGCTCAGACTCTGAGCCAGAGGAGGGAGATGGTTGCGATGCGGAGCAGGGAAACACCGTTGATGCGAGCTCTCTTCCACGAGCCCGGTGACGAAGATCTACCCGTCGTTCTATGCGGATGGCGAGAGCAATCAAAGAGTCCACATCTGAAGGAACCTCCCGGGAGAGAATCTCATCCTTAACCACTGCGTGGAGTCCCTCCAGAAAACGAGCGAGCAGCGCCGGCTCGTTCCACTCACTAGAGGCAGCAAGAGTGCGAAACTCAATAGAATAATCCGTTATGGACCGTTCACCTTGGCATAAGGAAGCCAGGGCCCTAGAAGCCTCCCTACCAAAAACTGAACGGTCAAAAACCCGAATCATCTCCTCTTTAAAGTTCTGGAACTTGTTAGAGCAATCAGCCCTTGCCTCCCAGATAGCTGTGCCCCATTCTCGAGCCCGGCCAGTAAGGAGTGAAATGACGTAAGCAACCCGAGCTCTCTCTCTAGAGTATGTGTTGGGTTGGAGAGAGAACACAATCTCACACTGCGTGAGAAAGGAGCGGCACTCAGTGGGCTGCCCGGAGTAGCAAGGTGGGTTATTAACCCTAGGTTCTGGAGGCTCGGCAGGCCAGGAAGTAACAGGTGGCACGAGACGTAGACTCTGGAACTGTCCAGAGAGGTCGGAAACCTGAGCGGCCAGGTTCTCCACGGCATGGCGAGCAGCAGACAATTCCTGCTCGTGTCTGCCGAGCATGGCTCCTTGGATCTCGACGGCAGTGTAACGAGCGTCTGAAGTCGCTGGGTCCATTCCTTGGTCGGTTCCTTCTGTCATGCAGGTGAAAGAGGACCCAAAAGCGACTTAACAGAAACAGAGTTTATTTAAGTCCAAACAGGGAATAACAGAAATCCTCTAGTCTGTAGAGGGGAAATAACTGGAGAAGCGGCCACAGACTGCAGGTCGCTTCGGGTAGGCGCAGGCCGTAGTTGACAGAGACACCTGCTCACACGCAGCATCTGATGAAGGCAAAAAACACGACAGGACAGGGCGATACACAATCACAGCAAAAACACGACAGGACAGGGCGAAACGCAATCACAGCATGGTGAATACTAAACAAGGAACCGACGGGACAGGAACGGAACACAAAGGAATAAATAGGGACTCTAATCAGGGGAAAGGATCGGGAACAGGTGTGGGAAGACTAAATGATGATTAGGGGAATAGGAACAGCTGGGAGCAGGAACGGAACGATAGAGAGAAGAGAGAGCGAGAGAGTGAGAGAGGGAGGGGGGAGAGAGAGGGATAGAAGGAGGGAAAGAACCAAATAAGACCAGCAGAGGGAAACGAATAGAATGGGGAGCACAGGGACAAGACATGATAATAAATGACAAACATGACAATTAAACCGCTGAGATGAGAAATCAATTAATTTTATTCTATTTAATATGTCTTCTTCAAACCCAAGGACACTTTATATAATATGAATCACAAATGGACTCCGAGGTGACTGGTCTGTTTGCATGGTGAACCCTAGCCTTTTGGGGGCCCTAAGCGAGATTTGGTTAGGGGGGCCCCACCACCTCGTGTGCAAAACATTTTAGTGTCTTGACGGCAGAGAGAAAAAAACAAACATTTTTAATGCAAATGTCATGTTTGACATGACTAGTTAGAGTATATTAATGGTAACATTCAAAGTTTACCAGCAAACTACCAGAATTTGGTCACTTTCAAGTTTCTGGTGGAATTTATCACAAAACATCTAGTGGACTTTATGGGTACTTCAGATAATCACAGGTGTCTGTAATTATCTCTGGCCAGAGATATTAATATAAAATATTAATTGACAATGCTATATAAAAACACATTTCCTAAGGGTTTCAGCATAATATCCTATATATCTTTTACACACTTTTATGTATTTTACCATATTGATGTGTATGTTACTATATACATGTGTATTTGTCATGAATGTTTTGGCGACAAACTGGTAGCAGTTGGAAGATTTACATATTTAATTGAAATTAATGCCATTGTTGATTAAATGCTTTTTCTCATTAATTAGGCTTTTTTATTTTTTAAACATGTGGTCTATTCACTAGAAACTCATGGGCAATATTGGCACAGATATAACAAATAAATAGTATTTATGGATACTTAAAAAAAAGTTATTCAAGTGTAAATTCTCAAAATTACAATAGATTGCCATAGATAACATGTTAAATACCAAAATTACTGAATCTTGTGATAACTTTGGTAAGTTTCCAGTAGCTTTGTAACCCTAGCCATGACTTATGGCATGTTTATATGGTATCTGAGTGAGAGTGAATAACCAAATAAATCGGGCCCCCTAGAGACAGGGCCTCTGGGTACGTATTCGGCCATGACGACATAAGGAATAAACGCTGATGTTCCGCCTCGTCCCGCTGCGGCGTCCAAATTTTCCAAGGTAATTTACAGAACGAAGGCATTTTACATGCTTATACCACAGTTCTCAAGGAAAAGGAAAAAAAACTGTTTATATTTTCATTTAAATAAGCCAATTCATACTTTTTCATGT
>NC_060179.1:78004057-78026557 GCF_021184085.1 Oncorhynchus gorbuscha
TGAATCAGATGTATAATTCAACCACTATAATGAATCAGAGGTTGGTATAATACCACCACTATAATGAATCAGAGGTATCATACCACCACTATAATGAATTATAGGTATAATACCACCACTATAGTGAATCAGATGTATAATTCAACCACTATAATGAATCAAAGGTTGGTATCATGCCACCACTATAATGAATCAGAAGTTTAATGCCACCACTATAATGAATCAGAGGTATAATGCCACCACTATAATGAATCAGAGGTTGGTATAATACCACCACTATAATGAATCAGGGGAATAATGCCACCACTATAATGAATCAGATGTATAATGCCACCACTATAATGAATCAGAGGTATCATACCACCACTATAATGAATCAGATGTATAATTCAACCACTATAATGAATCAGAGGTTGGTATAATACCACCACTATAATGAATCAGAGGTATCATACCACCACTATAATGAATTATAGGTATAATACCACCACTATAATGAATCAGATGTATAATTCAACCACTATAATGAATCAGAGGTTGGTATCATGCCACCACTATAATGAATCAGAGGAATAATACCACCACTATAATGAATCAGAGGAATAATACCACCACTATAATGAATCAGAGGAATAATACCACCACTATAATGAATCAGAGGAATAATACCACCACTATAATGAATCAGAGGTATAATACCACCACTATAATGAATCAGATGTATAATGCCACCACTATAATGAATCAGAGGTATAATACCACCACTATAATGAATCAGAGGTATAATAACACCACTATAATGAATCAGATGTATAATTCCACCACTATAATGAATCAGAGGTTGGTATAATACCACAACTATAATGAATCAGAGGAATAATACCACCACTATAATGAATCAGAGGAATAATACCACCACTATAATGAATCAGAGGTATAATACCACCACTATAATGAATCAGAGGTATCATACCACCACTATAATGAATCAGAGGAATAATACCACCACTATAATGAATCAGAGGTATAATAACACCACTATAATGAATCAGATGTATAATTCCACCACTATAATGAATCAGAGGTTTGTATAATGCCACCACTATAATGAATCAGAAGTTTAATGCCACCACTATAATGAATCAGATGTATAATGCCACCACTATAATGAATCAGAGGTATAATACCACCACTATAATGAATCAGAGGTATAATAACACCACTATAATGAATCAGATGTATAATTCCACCACTATAATGAATCAGAGGTTTGTATAATGCCACCACTATAATGAATCAGAAGTTTAATGCCACCACTATAATGAATCAGAGGTATAATACCACCACTATAATGACTCAGAGGTATAATACCACCACTATAATGAATCAGAGGTATAATACCACCACTATAATGAATTAGAGGTATAATACCACCACTATAATGAATCAGAGGTATCATACCACCACTATAATGAATCAGAGGAATAATAATGTGGTCCTTCTGTAGCTCAGTTGGTAGAGCATGGCGCTTGTAACGCCAGAGTAGTGGGTTCGATCCCCGGGACCACCCATACGTAGAATGTATGCACACATGACTGTAAGTCGCTTTGGATAAAAGCGTCTGCTAAATGGCATATATTATATTATTATATAATACCACCACTATAATGAATCAGAGGTATCATACCACCACTATAATGAATCAGAGGAATAATACCACCAATATAATGAATCAGAGGAATAATACCACCACTATAATGAATCAGATGTATCATACCACCACTATAATGAATCAGAGGTTGGTATAATGCCACCACTATAATGAATCAGAAGTTTAATGCCACCACTATAATGAATCAGAGGTATAATGCCACCACTATAATGAATCAGAGGTTGGTATAATGCCACCACTATAATGAATCAGATGTATAATGCCACCACTATAATGAATCAGAGGTATCATACCACCACTATAATGAATCAGATGTATAATTCAACCACTATAATGAATCAGAGGTTGGTATAATACCACCACTATAATGAATCAGAGGTATCATACCACCACTATAATGAATTATAGGTATAATACCACCACTATAGTGAATCAGATGTATAATTCAACCACTATAATGAATCAAAGGTTGGTATCATGCCACCACTATAATGAATCAGAGGAATAATACCACCACTATAATGAATCAGAGGAATAATACCACCACTATAATGAATCAGAGGAATAATACCACCACTATAATGAATCAGAGGAATAATACCACCACTATAATGAATCAGAGGTATAATACCACCACTATAATGAATCAGAGGTTTGTATAATGCCACCACTATAATGAATCAGAAGTTTAATGCCACCACTATAATGAATCAGAGGTATAATACCACCACTATAATGAATTATAGGTATAATACCACCACTATAATGAATCAGATGTATAATTCAACCACTATAATGAATCAGAGGTTGGTATCATGCCACCACTATAATGAATCAGAGGAATAATACCACCACTATAATGAATCAGAGGAATAATACCACCACTATAATGAATCAGAGGAATAATACCACCACTATAATGAATCAGAGGAATAATACCACCACTATAATGAATCAGAGGTATAATACCACCACTATAATGAATCAGATGTATAATGCCACCACTATAATGAATCAGAGGTATAATACCACCACTATAATGAATCAGAGGTATAATAACACCACTATAATGAATCAGATGTATAATTCCACCACTATAATGAATCAGAGGTTGGTATAATACCACAACTATAATGAATCAGAGGAATAATACCACCACTATAATGAATCAGAGGAATAATACCACCACTATAATGAATCAGAGGTATAATACCACCACTATAATGAATCAGAGGTATCATACCACCACTATAATGAATCAGAGGAATAATACCACCACTATAATGAATCAGAGGTATAATAACACCACTATAATGAATCAGATGTATAATTCCACCACTATAATGAATCAGAGGTTTGTATAATGCCACCACTATAATGAATCAGAAGTTTAATGCCACCACTATAATGAATCAGATGTATAATGCCACCACTATAATGAATCAGAGGTATAATACCACCACTATAATGAATCAGAGGTATAATAACACCACTATAATGAATCAGATGTATAATTCCACCACTATAATGAATCAGAGGTTTGTATAATGCCACCACTATAATGAATCAGAAGTTTAATGCCACCACTATAATGAATCAGAGGTATAATACCACCACTATAATGACTCAGAGGTATAATACCACCACTATAATGAATCAGAGGTATAATACCACCACTATAATGAATTAGAGGTATAATACCACCACTATAATGAATCAGAGGTATCATACCACCACTATAATGAATCAGAGGAATAATACCACCACTATAATGAATCAGAGGTATCATACCACCACTATAATGAATCAGAGGAATAATACCACCACTATAATGAATCAGAGGAATAATACCACCACTATAATGAATCAGATGTATCATACCACCACTATAATGAATCAGAGGTTGGTATAATGCCACCACTATAATGAATCAGAAGTTTAATGCCACCACTATAATGAATCAGAGGTATAATGCCACCACTATAATGAATCAGAGGTTGCTATAATGCCACCACTATAATGAATCAGATGTATAATGCCACCACTATAATGAATCAGAGGTATCATACCACCACTATAATGAATCAGATGTATAATTCAACCACTATAATGAATCAGAGGTTGGTATAATACCACCACTATAATGAATCAGAGGTATCATACCACCACTATAATGAATTATAGGTATAATACCACCACTATAGTGAATCAGATGTATAATTCAACCACTATAATGAATCAAAGGTTGGTATCATGCCACCACTATAATGAATCAGAGGAATAATACCACCACTATAATGAATCAGAGGAATAATACCACCACTATAATGAATCAGAGGAATAATACCACCACTATAATGAATCAGAAGTTTAATGCCACCACTATAATGAATCAGAGGTATAATACCACCACTATAATGACTCAGAGGTATAATACCACCACTATAATGAATCAGAGGTATAATACCACCACTATAATGAATTAGAGGTATAATACCACCACTATAATGAATCAGAGGTTGGTAGAATGCCACCACTCTAATGAATCAGAGGTATCATACCACCACTATAATGAATTATAGGTATAATACCACCACTATAATGAATCAGATGTATAATTCAACCACTATAATGAATCAGAGGTTGGTAGAATGCCACCACTCTAATGAATCAGAGGTATCATACCACCACTATAATGAATCAGAGGTATAATACCACCACTATAATGAATTATAGGTATAATACCACCACTATAATGAATCAGATGTATAATTCAACCACTATAATGAATCAGAGGTTGGTATCATGCCACCACTATAATGAATCAGAGGAATAATACCACCACTATAATGAATCAGAGGAATAATACCACCACTATAATGAATCAGAGGAATAATACCACCACTATAATGAATCAGAGGAATAATACCACCACTATAATGAATCAGAGGTATAATACCACCACTATAATGAATCAGATGTATAATGCCACCACTATAATGAATCAGAGGTATAATACCACCACTATAATGAATCAGAGGTATAATAACACCACTATAATGAATCAGATGTATAATTCCACCACTATAATGAATCAGAGGTTGGTATAATACCACAACTATAATGAATCAGAGGAATAATACCACCACTATAATGAATCAGAGGAATAATACCACCACTATAATGAATCAGAGGTATAATACCACCACTATAATGAATCAGAGGTATCATACCACCACTATAATGAATCAGAGGAATAATACCACCACTATAATGAATCAGAGGTATAATAACACCACTATAATGAATCAGATGTATAATTCCACCACTATAATGAATCAGAGGTTTGTATAATGCCACCACTATAATGAATCAGAAGTTTAATGCCACCACTATAATGAATCAGATGTATAATGCCACCACTATAATGAATCAGAGGTATAATACCACCACTATAATGAATCAGAGGTATAATAACACCACTATAATGAATCAGATGTATAATTCCACCACTATAATGAATCAGAGGTTTGTATAATGCCACCACTATAATGAATCAGAAGTTTAATGCCACCACTATAATGAATCAGAGGTATAATACCACCACTATAATGACTCAGAGGTATAATACCACCACTATAATGAATCAGAGGTATAATACCACCACTATAATGAATTAGAGGTATAATACCACCACTATAATGAATCAGAGGTATCATACCACCACTATAATGAATCAGAGGAATAATACCACCACTATAATGAATCAGAGGTATCATACCACCACTATAATGAATCAGAGGAATAATACCACCACTATAATGAATCAGAGGAATAATACCACCACTATAATGAATCAGATGTATCATACCACCACTATAATGAATCAGAGGTTGGTATAATGCCACCACTATAATGAATCAGAAGTTTAATGCCACCACTATAATGAATCAGAGGTATAATGCCACCACTATAATGAATCAGAGGTTGGTATAATGCCACCACTATAATGAATCAGATGTATAATGCCACCACTATAATGAATCAGAGGTATCATACCACCACTATAATGAATCAGATGTATAATTCAACCACTATAATGAATCAGAGGTTGGTATAATACCACCACTATAATGAATCAGAGGTATCATACCACCACTATAATGAATTATAGGTATAATACCACCACTATAGTGAATCAGATGTATAATTCAACCACTATAATGAATCAAAGGTTGGTATCATGCCACCACTATAATGAATCAGAGGAATAATACCACCACTATAATGAATCAGAGGAATAATACCACCACTATAATGAATCAGAGGAATAATACCACCACTATAATGAATCAGAAGTTTAATGCCACCACTATAATGAATCAGAGGTATAATACCACCACTATAATGACTCAGAGGTATAATACCACCACTATAATGAATCAGAGGTATAATACCACCACTATAATGAATTAGAGGTATAATACCACCACTATAATGAATCAGAGGTTGGTAGAATGCCACCACTCTAATGAATCAGAGGTATCATACCACCACTATAATGAATTATAGGTATAATACCACCACTATAATGAATCAGATGTATAATTCAACCACTATAATGAATCAGAGGTTGGTAGAATGCCACCACTCTAATGAATCAGAGGTATCATACCACCACTATAATGAATCAGAGGAATAATACCACCACTATAATGAATCAGAGGAATAATACCACCACTATAATGAATCAGAGGAATAATACCACCACTATAATGAATCAGAGGAATAATACCACCACTATAATGAATCAGAGGTATAATACCACCACTATAATGAATCAGATGTATAATGCCACCACTATAATGAATCAGAGGTATAATACCACCACTATAATGAATCAGAGGTTGGTATAATACCACAACTGTAATGAATCAGAGGAATAATACCACCACTATAATGAATCAGAGGAATAATACCACCACTATAATGAATCAGAGGTATAATACCACCACTATAATGAATCAGAGGTATAATACCACCACTATAATGAATCAGATGTATCATACCACCACTATAATGAATCAGAGGTTTGTATAATGCCACCACTATAATGAATCAGAGGTATAATACCACCACTATAATGAATCAGAAGTTTAATGCCACCACTATAATGAATCAGAGGTATAATACCACCACTATAATGAATCAGAAGTTTAATACCACCACTATAATGAATCAGAGGTATAATACCACCACTATAATGAATTAGAGGTATAATACCACCACTATAATGAATCAGAGGTATCATACCACCACTATAATGAATCAGAGGAATAATACCACCACTATAATGAATCAGAGGTATCATACCACCACTATAATGAATCAGAGGTTGGTATAATGCCACCACTATAATGAATCAGAGGTTGGTATAAAACCACCACTATAATGAATCAGAGGTTGGTATCATGCCACCACTATAATGAATCAGAGGTTGGTATAATACGTTAGCTTCATTTCTGATGTGTATATGTGGAGCTGAGAGGACCTACACTACCAGTACAGCACAGGGAGAGGGGTGTGTGGGAAACACTACACCCTGTATTCCCAGACAGACAGAGCGACACCACACACACACACATAATACAGCGTTCTCACACAAACACTATTCCGCACACACTCTCTCAGTCTCTGGTCAGCTATGTAATCTATCTATCTATCTATCTATCTATCTATCTATCTATCTATCTATCTATCTATCTATCTATCTATCTATCTATCTATCTATCTGTCTGTCTGTCTGTCTGTCTGTCTGTCTGTCTGTCTGTCTGTCTGTCTGTCTGTCTGTCTGTCTGTCTGTCTGTCTGTCTGTCTGTCTGTCTGTCTGTCTGTCTGTCTGTCTGTCTGTCTGACTGTCTGTCTGTCTGTCTGTCTGTCTGTCTGCATCTCTCTCCCTCTCTCTCTCTCTCTCTCTCTCTCTCTCTCTCTCTCTCTCTCTCCCCTCTCTCTCTCTCTCTCTCTCTCTCTCTCTCTCCCTCTCTCTCTCTCTCTCTCTCTCTCTCTCTCTCTCTCTCTCTCTCTCTCTCTCTCTCTCTCTCTCTCTCTCTCTCTCTCTCTCTCTCTCTCTCTCTCTCTCTCTCTCTCTCTCTCTCTCTCTCTCTCTCTCTCTCTCCCTCTCTCTCTCTCTCTCTCTCCCTCTCCCTCTCTCTCTCTCTCTCTCTCCCTCTCCCCCTCTCTCTCTCTCTATCTCTCTCTCTCCCTCTCCCTCTCTCTATCTCTCTCTCTCCCTCTCTCTCTCCCTCTCCCCCCACATCTCTCTCTGTTTATTCTCGGTGACATGCGGGCTACACAGTAGCCAAGCAGCCCTTGTCATATTATCCACTTGTCAAAAGCAGTTAACCTTGTGGAAACAGAAATAGATGTAGACTTTGAGCCTAGCAAGTCACCAGCACCTTTGCCTGTTAGGAAAATAACACACTTTTTAAAACTCTAACACTGCTGGATGCTACAAGCATTTTTGGAGAATATTTTTTAGAAACTACTAAACTAGTTAACTATATTTTGAACAGCTAAACTTTATAGCTGAAGTCGGCAGATGAGAGAGTAATAGCGAATGCCTGCAGGGCAGAATTAGGCCGATACCCGCTAATGATCAAAATCCAGAAAAGAGCAGTTCAATTCTACTTCAATTCTACGTTAAATTCTATAACCACCTAAAAGGAAGCGATTCCCAAACCTTCCATAACAAAGCCATCACCTACAGAGAGATGAACCTGGAGAAGAGTCCCCTAAGGAAGCTGGTCCTGGGGCTCTATTCACAAACACAAACAAACCCCACAGAGCCCCAGGACAGCAACACAATTAGACCCAAACAAATCATGAGAAATCAAATAGATACAGCTGAAGTTGGAAGTTTACATACAACTTAGCAGAATACATTTAAAATCTGTTTTTCACAATTCCTGACATTTAATCCTAGTAAAACTTCCCCGTTTTAGGTCAGTTAGGATCATCACATTATTTTAAGAATGTGAAATGTCAGAATAATAGTAGAGAGAATTATTTATTTCAGCTTTTATTTCTTTTATCACATTCCCAGTGGGTCAGAAGTTTACATACACTCAATTAGTATTTGGTAGCATTGCCTTTATTTTGTTTAACTTGGGTCAAATGTTTCGGGTAGCCTTCCACCAGCTTCCCAAAATGAATTGGGTGAATTTTGGCCCATTCCTCCTGACAGAGCTGGTGTAACTGAGTCAGGTTTGTCGGCCTCCTTGCTCTCACATGCTTTTTCAGTTCTGCCCACAAATGTTCTATAGGATTGAGGTCAGGGCTTTGTGATGGCCACTCCAATACCTTGACTTTGTTGTTCTTAAGCCATTTTGCCACAACTTTGGAAGTATGCTTGGGGTCATTGTCCATTTGGAAGACCCATTTGCGACCAAGCTTTAACTTCCTGACTGATGTCTTGAGTTATTCCTTCAATATATCCACATAAGTTTCCTTCCTCATGATGCCATCTATTTTGTGAAGTGCACCAGTTCCATCTGCAGCAAAGCACCCCCACAACATGGTGCTGCCACCCCCGTGCTCCACGGTTGGGATGGTGTTCTTCGGCTTGCAAGCCTAATCCTTTTCCTCCAAACATAACGATGGTCATTATGGCCAAACAGTTCTATTTTTGTTTCATCAGACCAGAGGACATTTCTCCAAAAAGTACGATCTTTGTCCCCATGTACAGTAGCAAACCGTAGTCTGGCTTTTTTCTGGCGGTTTTGGAGCAGTGGCTTCTTCCTTGCTGAGAGGCCTTTCAGGTTATGTCGATATTGGACTCATTTTACTGTGGATATAGATACTTTTGTACCTGTTTCCTCCAGCATCTTCACAAGGTCATTTGCTGTTGTTCTGGGATTGATTTGCACTTTTCGCATCAAAGTACGTTCATCTCTAGGAGACAGAACGCGTCTCCTCCTGAGCGGTATGGATGCTGTGTGGTCCCACAGTGTTTATACTTGCGTACTATTGTTTGTACAGATGAATGTGGTACCTTAAGGCGTTTGGAAATTGCTCCCAAGGATGAACCAGACTTGTGGAGGTCTACATTTTCTTTTCTGAGGGCTTGACTGATTTCTTTTGATTTTCCCATGATGTCACGCAAGAGGCACTGAGTTTGAAGGTCGGCCTTGAAATACATCCACAGGCACACCTCCAAATTACTCAAATTAATTTGTGGAGTGGTTGAAAAATGAGTTTTAATGACTCCAACCTAAGTGTATGTAAACTTCCGACTTCAACTGTAATTACTTGACACAATGGAAAGAATGAACAAAACAACATACCAAACTAGAATGCTATTTGGCCCTAAACAGAGAGTACTCAGTGGCAGAATACCTGACCACTGTGACTGATCCTAAACAGAGAGTACTCAGTGGCAGAATACCTGACCACTGTGACTGATCCTAAACAGAGAGTACTCAGTGGCAGAATACCTGACCACTGTGACTGATCCTAAACAGAGAGTACTCAGTGGCAGAATACCTGACCACTGTGACTGATCCAAACTTAAGGAAAGCTTTGACTATGTACAGTCAACTTAGTGTACGTGAAATAATCTATCTGTAAACAATTGTTGAAAAAATGGTGAGCTTTCTTGCTATTGAGAATGGCCGTCGTAGGCAGACCTGGCTCTCAAGAGATGACAGGATATGTTATCACTGCCCACAAAATGAGGTGGAAACTGAGCTGCACTTCCTAACCTCCTGCCAATTGTATGACCATATCAGAGACACTCAGATTACACAGACCCACAAAGAATTTGAAAACAAACCCAGTTTTGATCAACTCCCAAATACACTGGGTGAAATACCACAGTGTGCCATCACAGCAGCAACAATTGTGACCTGTTGCCAGAAGAAAGCTATTGAGTGGGGCTCTCGAGTGGCCCAGCGGTCTAAGGCACTGCATCTCAGTGCTTGAGGCATCACTACAGACCCTGGTTGTAGGGATGGTGTTTCACTGTAGGGATGATGCCAGGTTTCCTCCAGACGTGACGCTTGTCATTCAGGCTAAAGATTTCAATCTTAGTTTCATCAGACCAGAGAATCGTCTGAGAGTCTTTCGTTGCCTTTTGGCAAACTCCAAGCGGGCTATCATGTGTCTTTTACTGAGGAGTGGCTTCCGGCAGGCCACTCTTCCATAAATGCCTGTTTATTGGAGTGCTGTAGAGATGGTTGTCCTTCTGGAAGGTTCTCTTTTCTCCATAGAGGAACTCTGGAGCTCTGTCAGTGTGACCATGGGATTCTCGGTCACCTCCCTGACCAAGGCCCTTCTCCCCGAGGTCCCCCCCCCCCCCACTGTGTTCTTAGGGACCTTCAATTCTGCAGAAATGTTTGGGAAATCTTCCCCAGATCTGTGCCTTGGCACAATCCTGTCTCGGAGCTCTAGGGACAATTCCTTTGATCTCATGGCTAGATTTTTGCTCTGACATGCACTGTCAACTGTGGTACTTTATATAGACAGGTGTGTGCCTTTCCAAATCACGTCCAATCAATTGAAAGTACCACAGGTGGACTCCAATCAAGTTGCAGAAACATCTCAAGGATGATCAATGGAAACAGAATGCACCTGAGCTCAATTTTTAGTCTCATAGCAAAGGGTCTGAATACTTAAGTAAAAAAAGGTATTTCTGTTTTTTATTTTTCATATTTTTTTTTTTTAAGTCTTTGCTTTGTCATTATGGGGTATGGTGTGTAGATTGATGAGGAGAAAACAATAATTTAATTAGAATAAGGCTGTAACGTAACAAAACGTGGACAATTAAAGTGGTCTGAATACTTTCCCGAAAGCACTGTATCCTGTGGTCCGTCCGTCTGTCTATCTGTCTTGTGTTTACACTCTGTGATTATCTTTCCAATTAGCATGTGGGATGGCGATTGGCATCGCTGCGGTCCAGCGGTCCGGGGGCAGATAGCAGGGGGATGTTGGTGAGAGGTGGAGATATGTGGGTGAGAGGGAATAGATAGGGGGCTGTAGAGGATAGACAGCTGAACAGGTTTAGATAACACAACAGAATGCCACTGAACCTTGAAAGGTGACCAGCTCTGAGAACATCTAATCTCTGACTCCCTCTCCCTTTCTCTTTTTGCTGTTGTTTTGTGTTTGTTCATTTTTAGTCGATTGCAAAAAATGTGACAGGTCATTACAGTACATGCAGTGTAAACAAGGTCATTCTCTCGTGCTTTCTCTCTGTCTCTCTCTCTCTCTCTCTCTACTTCACGGCTGATTCCTTTCTCTCCACACCCTCGACTCTCTTTCACTCAGACAAAGTGAGTCAAATTCACAGTGCTCCTTAAAAACTAAAGATCCTCAAGAACTCAATAACAACAATTACTATACTCAGTAAACCGTTAGAGGACATTAGTTTAAGGTCAAGAACAGTTTCCTGCATAACAGCATTTCACTTGAAAGGAATAACAACATTCTGATACTGAGTAAACAGTAGAAAGCATTTGAGTTTTTCAGTGCAGTGCACACACATACATACAGGATCGAGTTCAAGTTGAAAACAGCGGAAGTAATGACACAGACAAATAAGAGGTCAAATGTTTTCTTTAACAGGAAGAAAAATAATCAGTTTACCTCCAATCCCCTCTTCCCTATCCCCTCTCTCCTTTACCCTCTCTTCTCTCTTCACTCTCCTCTCCCATCTCCCCCTCTCTCCTCTCCTCTCCCATCTCTCCTCTCTCCCTCTCTCCTCTCCCATTTCTCCTCTCTCCCTCTCTCCTCTCCTCTCTCATCTCTCCTCTCCCATCTCTCTCCTCTCCTCTCCCACCTCTCCTCTCTCCTCTCTCCTCTCTCCCTCTCTCCTCTCCTCTCCCATCTCTCCTCTCTCCCATCTCTCCATCTCTCCCCCTCCCCTCTCTCCATATCTCCTCTCCCATCTCTCCTCTCTCCCATCTCTCCCTCTCTCCTCTCCTCTCCCCTCTCTCCTCTCTCCCTCTCTCCTCTCTACCTCTCTCCCTCTCTCCTCTCCTCTCCCCTCTCTCCTCTCTCCCTCTCTCCCTCTCTCGTCTCCTCTCCTCTCTCCCTCTCTCCTCTCCCATCTCTCCTCTCTCCTCTCTCCATCTCTTCTCCTCTCCCTCTCTCCTCTCCCATCTCTCCTTCTCTACTCTCCTCTCCCCTCTATCCTCTCCTCTCCCTCTCTCCTCTACCTCTCTCCTCTCCTCTACCTCTCTCCCTCTCTCCTCTCCTCTCCCCTCTCTCCTCTCTCCCTCTCTCCCTCTCTCGTCTCCTCTCCTCTCTCCCTCTCTCCTCTCCCATCTCTCCTCTCTCCTCTCTCCATCTCTTCTCCTCTCCCTCTCTCCTCTCCCATCTCTCCTTCTCTACTCTCCTCTCCCCTCTATCCTCTCCTCTCCCTCTCTCCTCTACCTCTCTCCTCTCCTCTCCCTCTCTCCCTCTCTCCTCTCCCCTCTCTCCTCTCTCCCTCTCTCATCTCCTCTCCCTCTCTCCCTCTCTCCTCTCCCATCTCTCCTCACCCCTCTCTCCTCTCTCCCTCTCTACCCTCCTCTCACCTCTCCCCTCTATCCTCTCCCTCTCTCCTCTCCCTCTCGCCTCTCCTCTCCCCTCTCTCCTCTCTCCCTCTCTCCTCTCCTCTCCCTCTCTCCCTCTCTCCTCTCCTCTCTCCTCTCTCCTCTCTCCTCTCTCCTCTCTCCTCTCCCTCTCTCCTCTCCATCTCTCCATCTCTCCTCACCCCTCTCTCCTCACCCCTCTCTCCCTCTCTCCCTCTCTCCTCTCTCTCCTCTCTCACTCTCTCCTCTCCTCTCCCTCTCTCCCTCTCTCCTCTCCCATCTCTCCTCACCCCTCTCTCCTCTCTCCCTCTCTCCTCTCTCTCCTCTCCCATCTCTCCTCACCCCTCTCTCCTCTCTCCCTCTCTCCCTCTCTCCTCTCCCATCTCTCCTCTCTCCATCTCTCCTCCCTCTCTCCTCTCCCATCTCTCCTCACCCCTCTCTCCTCTCCTCTCTCTCCTCTCTCCCTCTCTCCCCTCACTCCCTCTCCCATCTCTCCTCACCCCTCTCTCCCTCTCTCCTCTCTCTCCTCTCTCCCTCTCTCCTCTCCTCTCCCTCTCTCCCTCTCTCCTCTCCCATCTCTCCTCACCCCTCTCTCCTCTCTCCCTCTCTCCTCTCTCCCTCTCTCCCTCTCTCCTCTCCCATCTCTCCTCACCCCTCTCTCCTATTTCCCTCTCTCCCTCTCTCCCTCTCTCCATCTCTCCTCTCTCCTCTCCTCTCCTCTCCCATCTCTCCTCACCCCTCTCTCCTCTCTCCCTCTCTCCTCTCTCTCCTACTCTCAGACACATCAAAGCTCCATAACCCAAGCCGTAAGCAGTCTGTCTCCAGAAGTCTCAAGCACCTCTTTAACTCCTCCAACAAGTTTGTCAAGACTCTCAAAAGGTGAGCAAGTAGTGTGATGTGTAAAATACACCCCTGGGATGTACATTATGGACTCAAATCAAATCAAATCCAATTTTATTTGTCACATACACATGGTTAGCAGATGTTAATGCGAGTGTTGCGAAATGCTTGTGCTTCTAGTTCCGACAATGCAGTAATAACCAACGAGTAATCTAACCTAACAATTCCACAACAACTACCTTATACACACAAGTGTAAAGGAATGAAGAGTATGTACATAAAGATATATGAATGAGTGATGGTACAGAACGGCATAGGCAAGATGCAGTAGATGGTATAGAGTACAGTATATACATATGAGATGAGTAATGTAGGGTATGTAAACATTATATTAATTGGCATTGTTTAAAGTGGCTAGTGCTACATTTTTTACATCAGTTTTCCATTATTAAAGTGGCTGGAGTTGAGTCAGTATATTGGCAACATGTAAGGCTTTTCTTCATGTGAAAGAGAGGCGGACCAAAATGCAGCGTGGTGGTTATTCATGTTTTTAATAAAGACGACTATACATGAACAGACTATACAAAACAAGAAAAGTGAAAACCTAAACAGTCCTATCTGGTGCAAACACAGAGACAGGAACAATCACCCACAAAACCCAACACAAAACAGGCTACCTAAATATGGGTCCCAATCAGAGACAATGACTAACACCTGCCTCTGATTGAGAACCATATCAGGCCAAACATAGAAATAGACAAACCAGACACACAACATAGAATGCCCACCCAGCTCACGTCCTGACCAACACTAAAACAAGGAAAACACATACGAACGATGGACAGAACGTGACACAAAAGCCACTCAATTTTAGTGGTGGCTGTTTAACAGTCTGATGGCCTTGAGATAGAAGCTGTTTTTCAGTCTCTCGGTCCCTGCTTTGATGCACCTGTACTGACCTCGCCTTTTGGATGATAGCGGGGTGAACAGGCAGTGGCTCGGGTGGTAGTTGTCCTTGATGATCTTTATGGCCTTCCTGTGACATCGGGTGGTGTAGGTGTCCTGGAGGGCAGGTAGTTTGTGCAGACCTCACTACCCTCTGGAGAGCCTTACGATTGTGGGCGGAGCAGTTGCCGTACCAGGCGGTGATACAGCCCGACAGGATGCTCTCGATTGTGCATCTATAAAAGTTTGTGAGTGCTTTTGATGACAAGCCAAATTTCTTCAGCCTCCTGAGGTTGAAGAGGCGCTGCTGCACCTTCTTCACCACGCTGTCTGTGTGGGTGGACCAATTCAGTTTGTCCTTGATCTGTACGCCGAGGAACTTAAAACTTACTACCCTTTCCACTACTGTCCCGTCGATGTGGATAGGGGGGTGCTCCCTCTGCTGTTTCCTGAAGTCCACGATCATCTCCTTTGTTTTGTTGACATTGAGTGTGAGGTTATTTTCCTGACACCACACTCCGAGGGCCCTCACCTCCTCCCTGTAAGCCGTCTCGTCGTTGGTAATCTAGCTTGCCACTGTAGTGTCGTCCGCAAACTTGATGATTAAGTTGGAGGTCGTGCAAGGCCACGCAGTCGTGTGTTAACAGGGAGTACAGGGGAGGGCTCAGAACACACCCTTTTGGGGCCCCAGTGTTAAGGATCAGCGGGGTGGAGATGTTGTTACCTACCGTCACCAACTGGGGGCGGACCGTCAGGAAGTCCAGTACCCAGTTGCACAGGGCGGGGTCGAGACCCAGGGTCTCGAGCTTGATGATGATTTTGGAGGGTACTATGGTGTTAAATGCTGATCTGTAGTCGATGAACAGCATTCTCACATAGGTCTTCCTCTTTTCCAGATGGGTTAGGTAGTGTGCAGTGTCGTTGCGATTGCGTCGTCTGTGGACCTATTGGGGCGGTAAGCAAATTGGAGTGGGTCTAGTGTGTCAGGTAGGCTGGAGGTGATATGGTCCTTGACTAGTCTCTCAAAGCACTTCATGATGACGAAAGTGAGTGCTACGGGGCGGTAGTCGCTTAGCTCAATTACCTTAACTTTCTTGGGAACAGGAACAATGGTGGCTCTCTTGAAGCATGTGGGGACAGCAGACTGGGATAAGGATTGATTGAATATGTCTGTAAACACACCAGCCAGCTGGTCTACATATGCTCTGAGGATGCGGCTGGGAATGCCGTCTGGGCCTGTAGCCTTGCGAGGGATAACACGTTTAAATGTTTTACTCACGTCAGCTGCAGTGAAGGAGAGCCCGCAGGTTTTGGTAGCGGGCCGTGTCAGTGGCACTGTATTGTCCTCAAAGCGAGCAAAGAAGTTATTTAGTCTGTCTGGGAGCAAGACCACGACGGGGCTGGTTTTCTTTTTGTAATCCGTGATTGACTGTAGACCAAGCCACATACCTCTTGTGTCTGAGTAGTTGAATTGCGACTCTACTTTGTCTCTATAATGACGCTTAGCTTGTTTGATTGCCTTGCGGAGGGAATAGCTACACTGTTTGTATTTGATCATGTTTCTGGTCACCTTGCTCTGGTTAAAGGCAGTGGTTTGCGCTTTCAGTTTCGCACGAATGCTGCCATCAATCCATGGTTTCTGGTTGGGGAATGTTTTAATAGTTGCTGTGGGTACGACATCGCCGATGCACTTGCTAATGAACTCGCTCACCGAATCAGCGTATTCGTCTATGCTGTTGTTGGACGCAATGCGGAACATATCCCAATCCCCGTGATCGAAACAGTCTTGAAGCGTGGAATCCGATTGGTCGGACCAGCATTGAACAGACCTGAACGCGGGAGCTTCCTGTTTTAGTCTTTGTCTCTAGGCTGGGAGCAACTAAATGGATTCGTGGTTAGCTTTTCTGAAAGGAGGGCGGAGCAGGGCCTTATGTAAGTCGCGGAAGTTAGAATAACAATGATCCAGGGTTTTACCAGCCCTGGTTGCACAATCGATATGCTGATAGAATTTAGGGAGTCTTGTTTTCAGATTAGCCTTGTTAAAATCCCCAGCTTCAATGAATGCAGGCTCAGGATATGTGGTTTCCAGTTTACATAGAGTCAATTAAATTTGTTCAGGGCCATCGATGTGTCTGCTTGGGGGGGAATATATGCCGCTGTGACTATAATTGAAGAGAATTCTCTTGGTAGATAATGCGGTCGACATTTTGTTGTGAGGAATTCTAAGTCAGGTGAACAGAAGGACTTGAGTTCCTGTATGTTGTTATGATTACACTACATCTTGTTAATCATAAGGCATATACCCCCCTTCCTCTTCTTACCAGAAAGATGCTTGTTTCTGTCAGCGCGATGCGTGAAGAAACCAGCTGGCTGTACCGACTCTGATAGCGTCTCTCTATTGAGCCATGTTTCCGTGAAGCAAAGAACGTTACAGTCTCTGATGTCTCTTTGGAATGCTACCCTTGCTCGGATTTCAACACCCTTGTTGTCAAGATACTGGACATTGGCGAGTAGTATGCTAGGGAGTGGTGCACGATGTGCCCGTCTCCGGAGCCTGACCAGAAGACTGCTTCGCTTGACCCTTTTACGGCCTGCGACGTTGTTTTGGTTCGCCGGCTGGGATCCGATCTATTGTCCTGGGTGGTAGGCAAAACACAGGATCCGCTTCGGGGAAGTTGTGTTCCTGGTCGTAATGATGGTGAGGTAACGTGGCTCTTATATTCAGTAGTTCCTCCCGACTGTATGTAATGAAACCTAAGATTACTTGGGGTACCAATGTAAGAAATAGCACGTAAGAAAACAAAATACTGCATAGTTTCCTAGGAACGCGAATCAAGGCGGCCATTTCTGTCAGCACCGGAAGTAAAACTGTTCCAAGTGGAGTGTTTAACTGAGATGGACTGTTCCATTTTGCTGGTTCTGTAGGGGGGTTTACCTGGCAGCAGTGTTCTACCACAAAGACAGTCTACTGGTGACCACAGAGGACCAGATCCCTATAGTGGAGGTGGATGACTCTTACGGCAGCTCTCTCATGCAGGACTTCCTATGGTTCACTAAGGTATTGTGGGTAATGTAGTTCATTACAGGGCAGCAGCCATATATAGAGAATTTTTAGCACTCGTGCATCAGGCTGGATTCAGCATTTCAATCAAATTACTGTACCTCAATATTTCTATACAATTATGTTTATAATGCAGTCTCTCTCTCTCTCTCTCTCTCTCTCTCTCTCTCTCTCTCTCTCTCTCTCTCTCTCTCTCTCTCTCTCTCTCTCTCTCTCTCTCTCTCTCTCTCTCTCTCTCTCTCTCTCTCTCTCTCTCTCTCTCTCTCTCTACCTATCCCCCTTTCTCTCTAGTTGTCGTGTATGTGGGAGGATGTGCGGTGGCTGAGACAGAGTATGTCTGTCTCCATGTCCTCCTCCTCCACTCTACAGGCCAGACAGAAGATGTTGGCTGCCGCTGGGCAACTACAGGTACACCCCTGTGTGTGTGTGTGGGGGGGGGTGTGTGTATGTGTGTCAGAGATTAGTAGATAGGCAGACATACAGATATAAGGATTTATTGATTGATTGATGTCATTCTCAGAGCTTGTTGGGGACACACAACCTGGGGCGTGTCCACTACGAGCCCATCAAGGATCGTCATGGCAACGTATTGCTAGTGACTATCCGGGACATGGAGAGCCAGTACTCGTTCTTCAGTGGGAAGTGGATGCAGGTGTCCAAGCTACAAAGCCAGAGGAAGAGTCTGTCCACACCTGAAGAACCCTACGCACTGGACATACTGCTAATTACCATACAGGTAGAACATACCCTTACTATAACCTTACCATAACCCTACCATAACCCTGCCATACTTGCTATAACCCTACCATAACCCTACCATAGACCTACCATAACCCTACCATAACCTTACTATAACCCTACCATAACCTTACCATAACCCTACCATAACCCTACCATAGACCTACCATAACCCTACCATAGACCTACCATAACCCTACCATAACCTTACTATAACCCTACCATAACCTTACCATAACCCTACCATAAACCTACCATAACCCTCCTATAACCTTACCATAACCCTCCCATAACCTCACCATAACCCTACCATAACCTTACCATAACCTTACCATAACCTTGCCATAACCCTACCATAACCTTGCCATAACCCTACCATAACCTTACCATAACCCTACCATAACCTTACCATAACCTTACCATTACCCTACCATCACCTTACCATAGCCCTACCATAACCTTACCATAACCTTACCATAACCCTACCATCACCTTACCATAGCCTACCATAATGTTCATCACTATATGAGTACCACAAACAAACACGTACACACAATTCTAGCCCTGTTATGGATTGTAATAATACAACAAACAAAAACATATGTTTTCTATCTTCAAATATAACTAATTGGAACACAAAAGCACTAATTCAACATGGTGGAGATAAAATCACAGTAATCAGAGGGCACAGTATGTGTGGATGGTGTGTTTTTTGGCGTTGAGTGAGAAAGGAAATGGTTGCATATCCCAGAACCAATGTATTTCTGTGTCATGGATATATTGGAATTAGGGGATATCTGGAGGCTTAAATACCCTTGACTAGTGAGATATACATGGCGGAGGCTTAATACCCTGACCTAGTGAGATATACATGGAGGAGGTTTAATATCCTGACCTAGTGAGATATACATGGCGGAGGTTTAATACCCTGACCTAGTGAGATATACATGGCGGAGGCTTAATACCCTGACCTAGTGAGATATACATGGCGGAGGTTTAATACCCTGACCTAGTGAGATATACATGGCGGAGGTTTAATACCCTGACCTAGTGAGATATACATGGCGGAGGCTTAATACCCTGACCTAGTGAGATATACATGGCGGAGGTTTAATACCCTGACCTAGTGAGATATACATGGAGGAGGCTTAAATACCCTTGACTAGTGAGATATACATGGAGGAGGCTTAATACCCTGACCTAGTGAGATATACATGGCGGAGGCTTAATACCCTGACCTAGTGAGATATACATGGCGGAGGTTTAATACCCTGACCTAGTGAGATATACATGGAGGAGTCTTAAATACCCTGACCTAGTGAGATATACATGGAGGAGGTTAAATACCCTTGACTAGTGAGATATACATGGCGGAGGCTTAATACCCTGACCTAGTGAGATATACATGGAGGAGGTTTAATATCCTGACCTAGTGAGATATACATGGAGGAGGTTTAATATCCTGACCTAGTGAGATATACATGGCGGAGGCTTAATCACGCTAGTCGACTTGATTACTTTCTTATGCCATTCTCTCTGGCACCAAAAGTTTTAAAACGTGTTGATAGGGGACAGAATGCGGTCGGATCGTCAAATAATTGGCATATATATTACTCTTACAGAATTTCCACATGGGTGAGGATATTGGACATTTAATCAAATCCTACTGGAGGATAACTTGTTTATAACTAGGACAGAATCATTTATAACTGACTTTTTCAAACATAACATACTGTAGGTACAGCAGATCCTCTTATTGTATGGGACACTTTTAAATGTGCCTTTAGAGGCCATGCAATTCAGTACTCATCTATAAAACAAAAGCAATTTAGATCAAAAGAGTCCATATTAAGAAAGGAAATTGAAGGACTAACAGAACAATTAAACAGCAATAAAAACTGTACCATAGAGGCACAGAATAAGTTAGAGGAAAAAGAATGGGAGGAACTTATTCCAGAAAGATCCAGTGTGATATTATATAAATGTAAAGCGAACTGGATGGAATTTGGGGAAAAATGCACCAAATTATTTTTCAATCTTCAACATAGAAATGCTACCAAAAAAAGGTATTGAAACTTGTTACGAATGATGGAGTCACACATGATTCCCCGAATGATATTTTGAAATAGGAAGTAAAGCCTCCTCCATCTCCACTAAACTCAGCTAATTGTATGGATTTTTTTCCAATGAATAATGTAAAATGTACATCTGTACAGAAAGACTCAAGTGAAGGCCAAATTACAGAGGAGAAATGTATTTATGCAATTAAAGCCTTTAAGGCTGGGAAACTCTAGGGCTGGATGGCATACCAGTGAAAGTGTACCACACTTTTTTTGATATACTCAGAGGACCATTAGCATGTTTCAACCACTCCTATATAAATGGTAGATTATCGGACACTCAACAACAAGGTCTGATTTCATTATTACTGAAACAGGATCCAAGTGGTATATATAAAGATCCAGGCCATTAAAACATTGGAGTCCTCTTACACTTCAGTGTTGTGATGCAAATATTATAGCATAGAATTAACAAGGTATTGTCAGATATTATTCATCCTAATCAGACAGGTTTTTTACATGGAAGATACATTGGAGATAATATGAGACAAGTACTGGAAACAATAGAACACTATGAAATATCAGAGAAACCAGGCCTGGTTTTCATAGCTGATTTTGAAAAGGCTTTTGATAAAGTACGACTGGAGTCTCTTAAAAAATGGGTTAAAGTTATGTATTGTAACCCTAGGTGTAAAATAGTAAATAATGGATACATCTCAGAAAGTTTTAAACTGTCAAGGGGAGTAAAACAAGGTTGTCCACTATCGGCATATCTATTTATTATTGCCATCGAAATGTTAGCTGTTAAGATTAGATCCAACAATAATATTAAGAGATTAGAAATCCGTGGCTTAAAAACTAAGGTGTCATTGTACGCTGATGATTCATGTTTTCTTTTAAAACCACAATTGGAATCCCTACACAGCCTCATAGAGGATCTAGATACTTACGCTAACCTCTCTGGATTAAAACCACAATTAGAATCTCACCACGGCCTCATAGAGGATCTAGATACTTTCGCTAACCTCTCTGGATTAAAAACAAATGATGATAAGTCTACTATATTTCGTATTGGATCACTAAAAAATTCAACTTTTACATTACCGTGTAGTTTACCAATAAAATGGTCTGACGGAGATGTGGACATACTCGGTATACAAATCCCGAAAGAAAGAAATTATCTCACTACAATACATTTTTATAGAAAGTTAGCAAAAATATATCAGATCTTGCTACCATGGAAAGGAAAATACTTGTCCATTTGTGGAAAAATCACCCTGATTAACTCTTTAGTCACATCACAGTTTATCTATTTGCTTATGGTTTTGCCTACACCTAGTGAACTGCTTTTTAAATTATATGAACAAAAAAGATTCAATTTTATTTGGAATGGCAAGCCAGACAAAATGAAAAGCAATATTAAAGCATTAAACCTCTCATTAAATGCATCAGTCATACAAAAGTTTGAATTAAATGCAAAATGATTCTCTTGTAAATTAGTAAGAATATCTCACCCCATGTTCAAGAATGGCCTTTTTCCTTTTATTCAGATTACAACTGCTCACTTTCGGTTATTTGAAAATGAAATCATATCCAGAAAATTGTTTACAATTT
>NC_060179.1:78031557-78224057 GCF_021184085.1 Oncorhynchus gorbuscha
TATTTGATACACTATTTGATACACTATTTTATACACTATTTTATACACTATTTTATACACTATTTGATACACTATTTTAGGCCCAGCTGTCCTGGATATAGCCATTATATTGTGATCACGGCATACAATGGGTACGGATGCAGCTTTAGAACTAAGTTCTACCGTATTAGTTAACAGGAGATCAATACATGTGGATGATCTTGTTCTTGTAATGTTTGTAAACACCCTGGTAGGTTGATTAATAACCTGAACCAGGTTACAGGCACTGGTTACAGTGAGAACCTTTCTCTTGAGCGGACAGCTTGATGAAAACCAGTCAATATTCAGGTCCCCAAGAAAGTAGACCTCTCTGTTTACATCACATACACTATCATACATTTCACACATATTATTTAGATACAGACTGTTAGCACTTGGTGTCCTATAGCAACACCCCAAAAGAAAAGGCTATAGGTGTGTCAGGTGAACCTGCAACCACAACACTTCAGTAACACGTGACATTAAGCATTACAGTGATATGGCTCTGAATATATAAAGCAACACCTCCCCCTTAAGCAGTTCTGTCTCTTCTATAGATGTTATATACTTGTATTGCTACTGCTTATATCGTCACAATAATTATCTACAGTAAGTGAGTCTCAGAAATGGATGAATGTTATCTGATGGTAGCAAGTTATTGATTTCATGATAGAGAAAGGATAGAGACGGGGTGAGGAGAGAGGCGAGAACAGTATGAGAGGACAGAGGTGAGATAGAGACGGGGTGAGGAGAGAGACGAGAACAGTATGAGAGGACAGAGGTGAGATAGAGACGGGGTGAGGAGAGAGACGGGGTGAGGAGAGAGGCGAGAACAGTATGAGAGGACAGAGGTGAGATAGAGACGGGGTGAGGAGAGAGACGAGAACAGTATGAGAGGACAGAGGTGAGATAGAGACGGGGTGAGGAGAGAGACGGGGTGAGGAGAGAGGCGAGAACAGTATGAGAGGACAGAGGTGAGATAGAGACGGGGGTGAGGAGAGAGACGGGGTGAGGAGAGAGACGGGGTGAGGAGAGAGACGGGGTGAGGAGAGAGGCGAGAACAGTATGAGAGGACAGAGGTGAGATAGAGACGGGGTGAGATAGAGACGGGGTGAGGATAGAGACGGGGTGAGGAGAGAGGCGAGAACAGTATGAGAGGACAGAGGTGAGATAGAGACGGGGTGAGGAGAGAGACGAGAACAGTATGAGAGGACAGAGGTGAGATAGAGACGGGGTGAGGAGAGAGACGGGGTGAGGAGAGAGACGGGGGTGAGGAGAGAGGCGAGAACAGTATGAGAGGACAGAGGTGAGATAGAGACGGGGTGAGGAGAGAGACGAGAACAGTATGAGAGGACAGAGGTGAGATAGAGACGGGGTGAGGAGAGAGACGGGGTGAGGAGAGAGGCGAGAACAGTATGAGAGGACAGAGGTGAGATAGAGACGGGGTGAGGAGAGAGACGGGGTGAGGAGAGAGACGGGGAGAGGAGAGAGACGGGGTGAGGAGAGAGGCGAGAACAGTATGAGAGGACAGAGGTGAGATAGAGACGGGGTGAGATAGAGACGGGGTGAGGATAGAGACGGGGTGAGGAGAGAGGCGAGAACAGTATGAGAGGACAGAGGTGAGATAGAGACGGGGTGAGATAGAGACGGGGTGAGGATAGAGACGGGGTGAGGAGAGAGGCGAGAACAGTATGAGAGGACAGAGGTGAGATAGAGAGATGTTGAGTTTCTCTCTACAAACAGTGTGTGTGTGTGTGTGTGTGTGTGTGTGTGTGTGTGTGTGTGTGTGTGTGTGTGTGTGTGTGTGTGTGTGTGTGTGTGTGTGTGTGTGTGTGTGTGTGTGTGTGTGTGTGTGCGTGTGTGCGTGCGTGCGTGTGCGTGCGTGCGTGCGTGCGTGCGTAAATAAGTTGTATGTTGACATTGGTCTGAGGTGTAAGAGGTGACCTCAGTGGTTGGCTGGACACAGGGTGTATTATAAGGTACACACACACTGGGCCAGTTACATGTTCACACACAGACGCACGCATACATACACATTCACACACATGCTCTAGGTTGCAGGTAAAGAGGGATATAGACAGGCAGACATACAGTCATGGATTCTGGCAAAGAAGAGTGCACCCCCCCCCCCACACACACACACACACACACACCCGCCCAGGGGCAGTAGAAGAGGTAATTTACTAAGTATTTCCACAGATCGGACCACAGAGCACAACAGGGGTCCGAGGCAGAGCCCACACACAGGGACATTCCCTGGAGCAAACAACGTTCCAAACACACACACACACATATAGCGACTGATGGAGACATAGCGACACAGACTATTGGTGCGTGGTATCAGCAGCATCGGTCTTTAGAGTCTAAGGCCATTACGCTGATGTCACTAGTCTGCTGCTGGTTCAGTGCCGTTGAGCCGAGACACTGAACCATCACAACAACTAAGAGACTGTCATCTTATTCCTGCTAACATCAAGTGTTTTTCTTCTCACTTAAACTCCCCTCTTTCTCTTTCTCTTTCTCTCTCTCTCTCTCTCTCTCTCTCTCTCTCTCTCTCTCTCTCTCTCTCTCTCTCTCTCTCTCTCTCTCTCTCTCTCTCTCTCTCTCTCTTCTCTCTCTCTCTCTCTCTCTCTCTCTCTCTCTCTCTCTCTCTCTCTCTCTCTCTCTCTCTCTCTCTCTCTCTCTCTCTCTCTCTCTCTCTCTCTCTCTCTCTCTCTCTCTCTCTCTCTCTCTCTCTCTCTCTCTCTCTCTCTCTCTCTCTCTCTCTCTCTCAGGGAGGAGTGGGACTGGCTGCAGAGGCTGTCAAACATAGAGGATGGAGAGAAGGAGAGAATTGCGGGAGAGAGGGAGGGAGTGGATCAAACGTCAGACAGTAACACACCATTGCTCTACTACGAGCTACAGACTGCCCTCAAGGCCCTGCTGAAACTCATCAACCTACCTCTGCACCAGGTACACACACACACACACACACACACACACACACACACACACACACACACACACACACACACACACACACACACACACACACACACACACACACACACACACACACACACACACACACACACACACACACACACACACACACACACACACACACACACCCCAATATGTCTCTACAGTAGTCATAATAACTTAATTGGTATAGTGCTTTACAATACAAGTTAAAAAGTGTTTGCATTATAAAATAAAGGAAAGAAACATAGACAGGAGGACTCTGACAGATCTTTCACCTTGTCGCCTCGGTTACTAGACCAACGCTCCAACCGCTAGGCTGCCTACAGTGAAGTCATACATTAAAAGCCTCTTTTTAAAAGTGTGTTTTCAGCAGGGATCTAAAAAGAGGCACTGTATCTGCAAGCCTGATCTAATGAAAAATGCCTGGTCTCCTTTCACTTTCAAGACTTTGGAACGGTTAGCGTTGACCTGACTCGTAGGGCGATGAAAGATCAGAGATATAGGACGAGGCTAAAACAAGCCTTAAACGTGATTAATACACGTTTTAAATCTGTTCTAAAAGTGACTGGTAGCCAGTGTAGAGAAGCTAGAATAGGTGTGATATGGTTCCATTTTCTGGTGCCAGTAGCTCAGGCGCAGACAGACAGGTAATAGCATCTCTCATCAGGCGCAGACAGACAGGTAATAGCATCTCTCATCAGGCGCAGACAGACAGGTAATAGCATCTCTCATCAGGCGCAGACAGACAGGTAATAGCATCTCTCATCAGGCGCAGACAGACAGGTAATAGCATCTCTCATCAGGCGCAGACAGACAGGTAATAGCATCTCTCATCAGGCGCAGACAGACAGGTAAAAGCCATCTCTCATCAGGCGCAGACAGACAGGTAAAAGCCATCTCTCATCAGGCGCAGACAGACAGGTAAAAGCCATCTCTCATCAGGCGCAGACAGACAGGTAAAAGCCATCTCTCATCAGGCGCAGACAGACAGGTAAAAGCCATCTCTCATCAGGCGCTGACCGGAGCCATATTGGATGGTTGATGGTCCGGAGTTTCGCGTCAATGAATAGTTGATGATTTGTTTTTTCTATTTTATCTTCTCTGTACCGCTGAACACTCTGCTCTTTGCTCAGAGTTGTTAACAACACAAATCAGCTGAGCTCTTCCCCAGGCTCCCCGTTTTAAAGCCATCTATCTCCCTGGGTGTCTCACTGGCTGTGTCCCAAAATGGCACCCATTGCCCGATAAAGAGCACTACTTTGGACCAGAGCTCTGTGGGCCCTGGTCACAAGTAGTGCACCACACATAGCTTGCCTCAACTCTCTGCTTCTGACGTTCCTAAACAACTGAACATATTTATTTTCCCCAAAAAACTGGACGTACAGAATGTCTTTAACATTTTTCACATCCAGAATGTTCCATTACTTTAGAGATAAAAAGAAAATAGAAAAACAAGGTGAATATCTACCAGGACACAGATTGAAAAGCTGGAATGTTGCCTTGCTGAGTCATACCAAAATGTGTTGTGAAATCTGTTGTGAATTTATTGTACTGTTATGAAAATTATATAACTGTCCGTCTTCTGGTGACGCAACTTAGGAAATGGCTGCCTAGTTTTTCGTACTGCACATCGGTTGGGTATTTCCCCCCCCTAAATTCAAGTATGTACTCTGAGCATTATAATAACTTACGCAAAATGGAGAAGGGGAAAATAGGAAAAGGTCTCGGAGCTACTACAACAGCCCGTAACAAGACAGCAGAAGATATAATCGTCGATGAACCCAAAATGGCTAATGCTAGCGCAAATAAGATAGCAGAAGCAAAAGAACCCTCATTTCGTGAGGTGATGAAGGAGGATTTGCGCGAGGCGCTCACAGGCTTACGAGAGGAACTTCGAGAAGATGTAAGAAAAGAACTAAACGAGTTCAAGAAGGACATTAACCAGAAACTGGAAGAAAACTAATTAGAACTTCACAGCATATCTACAAGAATGGGGGACGCAGAAAAGGCACATGGAACTTCACAGCATATCTACAAGAATGGGGGACGCAGAACAGACACATGGAACTTCACAGCATATCTACAAGAATGGGGGACGCAGAACAGACACATGGAACTTCACAGCATATCTACAAGAATGGGGGACGCAGAAGAGACACATGGAACTTCACAGCATGTCTACAAGAATGGGGGACGCAGAACAGACACATGGAACTTTACAGCATATCTAGAAGAATGGGGGATGCAGAACAGACACATGGAACTTCACAGCATATCTACAAGAATGGGGGACGCAGAACAGCGCATTGGGGAAAGGGACACATGGAACTCCACAGCATATCTACAAGAATGGGGGACGCAGAACAGCGCATTGGGGAAAGGGACACATGGAACTTTACAGAATATCTACAAGAATGGGGGACGCAGAACAGCGCATTGGGGAAATGGACACATGGACCTCCACAGTCAAGGAAATCCTTGAACAGTCACTGAAAAGCCAACACGCACTACAGGCCAAAGTGACAGAACTCGAAGGTTTCTCACGTCGAAACAACATTAGACTTTATAACGTAGTAGAGGACGCAGAAAAAGACTACGCCCAACTTCGTGGAGGGTCTATTCAAGGGCATACTTGAAGACGACACTGACCTGGGAATCGAGAGAGCACACCCAAGCTCTGGCCTCAAAACCCCCCAGCGGCGCCCCACCAAGATCCATAGTAGTATGGTCCTTCTGTAGCTCAGTTGGTAGAGCATGGCGCTTGTAACGCCAGGGTAGTGGGTTCGATTCCCGGGACCACCCATACGTAGAATGTATGCACACATGACTGTAAGTCGCTTTGGATAAAAGCGTCTGCTAAATGGCATATATTATTATATTAAAAGTCTCAGTCAAAGAGAAAGTCTTACATGCAACCTGGAAAAAGCCTGTTAACTTCCAAGGCCAAAGAGTGTTCTTTGATCATGACTACAAGGGAGAGATACTGAAAAGAAGGAAAGAATACAGCCCCATTAAGAAAGCACTTAAAGAGAAGGGTATACGCTTCCAAACACCATACCCGGCAAAAATGTGGGTATTTCTGGAAAATGGCCCGGTTACATACGAGCCTGCAGACGAGGCGGCTGAGGACCTGAAGTCAAGGGGCTTACTAGTATACCGCCAGGAGAAAGGCGACATCACCAGTGGAAAGACTCGAGCAAGCTCTCCCATGGATCATTGTTGACAAGCAGAGTCATGGAGAAAGAGGGAAACCATCTCGGTGAGAGGACGTTCACATCCGAGAGAGACATTTCCAACGGGAAGATGTAAGACACTGAATCAGATTTAACAGAATGAATAGTTACCGCTGTTAAGACTTTGGGTTGTTACGGTTGACATTACAAAAGGTAAAATATATCCCCTATTTTCCCCCAATGCTGAACAAGGGTGAGTAGCCAAAAGCATGTGTTCTTTACGAACACACTAAGTAGTGTCACGTTAATAACATATATATTAGCTAAGGATTAATGACATTGACAACGGGGAGACAGAAGGGCATATCAAGAGGAGGATTCATGATATGCAAGCATGACCGATATAGTTTTCACTTGTAATTAACCGATGTGTATAAGCGACGAAATAGGCACCCTTATTATTTTCGGTTCCACGAGATCTTGTTTGTGACTACGTCACGCATTTTCATATCTGAGCGAGGGGCCCATCCTGCGGACTGGCTCATCCTCTCAAACCCCAGAGGCAAGAGACAGTCCTCTGACATGGGAGTCAAAATACCAAAGTATTTTCCCACTTTGGTTTACTTTATTATCGTTCTTGATTTTTCGTTCATTTTTAGGTTCATGATAAGCAGGCAGATATGGTGCACAGGGTTTTTTATTTATATTGATGCACCATGGGTAATTTAAGGTCATAAGTCTCTATGTAAACGGACTGGGTAGTGACGTCAAGAGAAGTAAGGTCACCAGTCTCAATGGAAACAGACTGGGGAGTGCCATCAAGAGAAGAAAGGTCACCAGTCTCAATGGAAACAGACTGGGGAGTGCCATCAAGAGAAGAAAGGTCACCAGTCTCAATGGAAACGGACTGGGGGAGTGCCATCAAGAGAAGAAAGGTCATCAGTCTCAATGGAAACGGACTGGGGGAGTGCCATCAAGAGAAGTAAGGTCACCAGTCTCAATGTGAACGTACTGGGGAGTGACATCAAGAGAAGTAAGGTCACCAGTCTCAATGGAAACGTACTGGGGAGTGACATCAAGAGAAGTAAGGTCACCAGTCTCAATGTGAACGTACTGGGGAGTGACATCAAGAAAATTAAGGTCACCAGTCTCAATGTGAACGGAATGGGGAGTGACATCAAGAGAAGTAAGGTCACCAGTCTCAATGTGAACGGACTGGGGAGTGACATCAAGAGAAGTAAGGTCACCAGTCTCAATGTGAACGTACTGGGGAGTGACATCAAGAGAAGTAAGGTCACCAGTCTCAATGTGAACGTACTGGGGAGTGACATCAAGAGAAGTAAGGTCACCAGTCTCAATGTGAACGTACTGGGGAGTGACATCAAGAGAAGTAAGGTCACCAGTCTCAATGTGAACGTACTGGGGAGTGACATCAAGAGAAGTAAGGTCACCAGTCTCAATGTGAACGTACTGGGGAGTGACATCAAGAGAAGTAAGGTCACCAGTCTCAATGTGAACGGACTGGGGAGTGACATCAAGAGAAGTAAGGTCACCAGTCTCAATGTGAACGGAATGGGGAGTGACATCAAGAGAAGTAAGGTCACCAGTCTCAATGTGAACGGACTGGGGAGTGACATCAAGAGAAGTAAGGTCACCAGTCTCAATGTGAACGGACTGGGGAGTGACATCAAGAGAAGTAAGGTCACCAGTCTCAATGTGAACGTACTGGGGAGTGACATCAAGAGAAGTAAGGTCACCAGTCTCAATGTGAACGGACTGGGGAGTGACATCAAGAGAAGTAAGGTCACCAGTCTCAATGTGAACGGACTGGGGAGTGACATCAAGAGAAGTAAGGTCACCAGTCTCAATGTGAACGGACTGGGGAGTGACATCAAGAGAAGTAAGGTCACCAGTCTCAATGTGAACGGACTGGGGAGTGACATCAAGAGAAGTAAGGTCACCAGTCTCAATGTGAACGGACTGGGGAGTGACATCAAGAGAAGGTCACCAGTCTCAATGTGAACGGACTGGGGAGTGACATCAAGAGAAATAAGGGAGTGACATTTAAATGCCACAGAAACCTCTGACACTCTTATAGGTGGAGGGGACTTTAACACAATTCTGAACTCAAAATTGGACAGCACAAACCAAAATAGGAAAATGACCTAGTTGCCAAAAAGATCAATAGGATACTGCAGGATCTAGGACTGCTCGATGTATGGCGTGACACCCACAAGACCGATAAGGAATATACATTTTACTCAGCCCGCCACACTGAATACTCCAGGTTAGACTACTTTTGTTATGTACAGTGCAGATAGTCACAGGCTTAAGGGCAGAGCGACTTATCAGATCATAATGGAGTTTACCTAACTCTACACCTTGATAGCAAACCAAGAAATACTATATGGAGACTTTATACAAGCATGCTGAATGGTCCAGCATTCAAGGAATCAATAAAGACAGAATTGAACCAGGCTCAAAGGAAACCAAATTACTAGCATGGAGACTCAGGAAACAACAAGCACAGAAAACCATTTTCAAAATAAAAGACCCCAAAACAAAAAAGATCACATGAAAATTAGATGAAATACAGAATGCATTTGAATCATATTACACAAATCTGTACAAGCCACCAGAGAAGGCAGATGCACAGACAATAGAGCACTTTTTGAACTCACTTGATCTCCCGTCAATTGGGACAGAGCAAAATGATAGACTAACTTTAGAAATATCCACCGAAGAAATCAATAAAGCAATATCTCAACAAAAAGTCAACAAGTCTCCAGGCACTGATGGCTTCCCTTCAGAATGGTTCAAGACCTTCAGAGAACAATTAGCGCCTTTACTCAAGGCCTGTTTTAACTGGACTCTGAGGGAGGGGGGTCTCCCACCGTCATGGAGAGAGGCCATCATATCAGTAATCCCAGAAGAGGGTAAAGATAAGAAAGAATGCAGTTCATATAGACCTATCGCAATACTTAACACAGATTATAAACTATATGCATCAATAATAGCCAAAAGAATGGAGAACATAATCCCAGAATTGATTGACGGAGATCAAACTGGTTTCATACAAAATAGGCAGACACAGGGCAATATAAGGAGAACACTACATGACACGTGCAATATTAATCAGCCTAGATGCAGAAAAAGCATTTGATCCAGTGGGATGGGATTACCTATTCCAAGTTATGGAAAGATTTGGTTTCAACAAAGAAGTGATACAGTGCATCAAAACACTGTATTCATGTCCGACCGCTAGAATAAAGATATATGGACATTTGACAGGAACGATAAACTTAGAGCGAGGGGCAAGACAAGGCTGTAATCTTTCCCCCACGCTGTTCTCCTTGTACCTAGAACCATTAGCACAGGCAATAAGACATGACCCAACCTTAGAGGGAATAACAATAAGAGGCAGTGAACATAAGATATGTGTGTATGCTGATGACGTTCTGTTATTCCTTAAAGACCCAGGCTCAATTGTACCTAGATTGATGGATGTTTTACAAACATTTGGAACATATTCAGGGTATGTGCTTAACGTACACAAGACCCAAACCCTAGTATATAATTATACCCCACAGGAAGAGCTGAAGAGTAGGTATAACTTCACCTGGACCTCTTCATCCATTAAATATCTGGGAGTAAATTTACCAAAAGATGCACCCAAACTTTATTGCATGAATTACGATCACATTAACAAGAAAATATATGATGACCGAGAAAGGTGGAATTCACTTCCCTTAGATCTTAGTAGTAGAATTGAAACAATGCAAATGAACATCCTGCCAAGGTTACTGCATTTGTTCCAATCACTGCCCATAGAAATCCCACCTAAACAGTTTAGGGAATGGGATAAACAGATATCAGGGTTTATCTGGAACAGTAAGAGACCAAGAACCAGATATACAACATTACAGTTACCAAAAAACTGTGGGGGCCTTACCAAACCTAAAAGAGTATTATGTGTCAGCCCAATTGAGACCTCTGGTGTGTTGGTGCAATTCAGAATATGAATCCAAATGGAAAGACATGGAGACTACTCTGACAGAGATACCCATACAGACAGTACTGGGAAATAAGGACATGGAGACTACTCTGACAGAGATACCCATACAGTCAGTACTGGGAAATAAGGACATGGAGACTACTCTGACAGAGATACCCATACAGACAGTACTGGGAAATAAGGACATGGAGACTACTCTGACAGAAATACCCATACAGTCAGTACTGGGAAATAAGGACATGGAGACTACTCTGACAGAGATACCCATACAGTCAGTACTGGGAAATAAGGACATGGAGACTACTCTGACAGAGATACCCATACAGTCAGTACTGGGAAATAAGGACATGGAGACTACTCTGACAGAGATACCCTGGGAAATAAGGACAGTCAGTACTGGGAAATAAGGACATGGAGACTACTCTGACAGAGATACCCATACAGTCAGTACTGACAGAGAAATAAGGACATGGAGACTACTCTGACAGAGACCCATACAGTCAGTACTGGGAAATAAGGACATGGAGACTACTCTGACAGAGATACCCATACAGTCAGTACTGGGAAATAAGGACATGGTGACTACTCTGACAGAGATACCCATACAGTCAGTACTGGGAAATAAGGACATGGAGACTACTCTGACAGAGATACCCATACAGTCAGTACTGGGAAATAAGGACATGGAGACTACTCTGACAGAGATACCCATACAGACAGTACTGGGAAATAAGGACATGGAGACTACTCTGACAGAGATACCCATACAGTCAGTACTGGGAAATAAGGACATGGAGACTACTCTGACAGAGATACCCATACAGTCAGTACTGGGAAATAAGGACATGGAGACTACTCTGACAGAGATACCCATACAGTCAGTACTGGGAAATAAGGACATGGAGACTACTCTGACAGAGATACCCATACAGTCAGTACTGGGAAATAAGGACATGGAGACTACTCTGACAGAGATACCCATACAGTCAGTACTGGGAAATAAGGACATGGAGACTACTCTGACAGAGATACCCATACAGTCAGTACTGGGAAATAAGGACATGGAGACTACTCTGACAGAGATACCCATACAGTCAGTACTGGGAAATAAGGACATGGAGACTACTCTGACAGAGATACCCATACAGTCAGTACTGGGAAATAAGGACATGGAGACTACTCTGACAGAGATACCCATACAGTCAGTACTGGGAAATAAGGACATGGAGACTACTCTGACAGAGATACCCATACAGTCAGTACTGGGAAATAAGGACATGGAGACTACTCTGACAGAGATACCCATACAGTCAGTACTGGGAAATAAGGACATGGAGACTACTCTGACAGAGATACCCATACAGTCAGTACTGGGAAATAAAGACATGGAGACTACTCTGACAGAGATACCCATACAGTCAGTACTGGGAAATAAGGACATGGAGAATACTCTGACAGAGATACCCATACAGTCAGTACTGGGAAATAAGGACATGGAGACTACTCTGACAGAGATACCCATACAGTCAGTACTGGGAAATAAGGACATGGAGACTACTCTGACAGAGATACCCATACAGTCAGTACTGGGAAATAAGGACATGGAGACTACTCTGACAGAGATACCCATACAGTCAGTACTGGGAAATAAGGACATGGAGACTACTCTGACAGAGATACCCATACAGTCAGTACTGGGAAATAAGGACATGGAGACTACTCAGTCAGACTGGGAAATAAGACATGATACAGAGATACCCATACAGTCAGTACTGGGAAATAAGGACATGGAGACTACTCTGACAGAGATACCCATACAGTCAGTACTGGGAAATAAGGACATGGAGACTACTCTGACAGAGATACCCATACAGACAGTACTGGGAAATAAGGACATGGAGACTACTCTGACAGAGATACCCATACAGTCAGTACTGGGAAATAAGGACATGGAGACTACTCTGACAGAGATACCCATACAGTCAGTACTGGGAAATAAGGACATGGAGACTACTCTGACAGAGATACCCATACAGTCAGTACTGGGAAATAAGGACATGGAGACTACTCTGACAGAGATACCCATACAGTCAGTACTGGGAAATAAGGACATGGAGACTACTCTGACAGAGATACCCATACAGTCCCATACAGGAAATAAGGACATGGAGACTACTCTGACAGAGATACCCATACAGTCAGTACTGGGAAATAAGGACATGGAGACTACTCTGACAGAGATACCCATACAGTCAGTACTGGGAAATAAGGACATGGAGACTACTCTGACAGAGATACCCATACAGACAGTACTGGGAAATAAGGACATGGAGACTACTCTGACAGAGATACCCATACAGTCAGTACTGGGAAATAAGGACATGGAGACTACTCTGACAGAGATACCCATACAGTCAGTACTGGGAAATAAGGACATGGAGACTACTCTGACAGAGATACCCATACAGACAGTACTGGGAAATAAGGACATGGAGACTACTCTGACAGAGATACCCATACAGTCAGTACTGGGAAATAAGGACATGGAGACTACTCTGACAGAGATACCCATACAGTCAGTACTGGGAAATAAGGACATGGAGACTACTCTGACAGAGATACCCATACAGTCAGTACTGGGAAATAAGGACATGGAGACTACTCTGACAGAGATACCCATACAGACAGTACTGGGAAATAAGGACATGGAGACTACTCTGACAGAGATACCCATACAGTCAGTACTGGGAAATAAGGACATGGAGACTACTCTGACAGAGATACCCATACAGTCAGTACTGGGAAATAAGGACATGGAGACTACTCTGACAGAGATACCCATACAGTCAGTACTGGGAAATAAGGACATGGAGACTACTCTGACAGAGATACCCATACAGTCAGTACTGGGAAATAAGGACATGGAGACTACTCTGACAGAGATACCCATACAGTCAGTACTGGGAAATAAGGACATGGAGACTACTCTGACAGAGATACCCATACAGTCAGTACTGGGAAATAAGGACATGGAGACTACTCTGACAGAGATACCCATACAGACAGTACTGGGAAATAAGGACATGGAGACTACTCTGACAGAGATACCCATACAGTCAGTACTGGGAAATAAGGACATGGAGACTACTCTGACAGAGATACCCATACAGTCAGTACTGGGAAATAAGGACATGGAGACTACTCTGACAGAGATACCCATACAGTCAGTACTGGGAAATAAGGACATGGAGACTACTCTGACAGAGATACCCATACAGTCAGTACTGGGAAATAAGGACATGGAGACTACTCTGACAGAGATACCCATACAGTCAGTACTGGGAAATAAGGACATGGAGACTACTCTGACAGAGATACCCATACAGTCAGTACTGGGAAATAAGGACATGGAGACTACTCTGACAGAGATACCCATACAGTCAGTACTGGGAAATAAGGACATGGAGACTACTCTGACAGAGATACCCATACAGTCAGTACTGGGAAATAAGGACATGGAGACTACTCTGACAGAGATACCCATACAGTCAGTACTGGGAAATAAGGACATGGAGACTACTCTGACAGAGATACCCATACAGACAGTACTGGGAAATAAGGACATGGAGACTACTCTGACAGAGATACCCATACAGTCAGTACTGGGAAATAAGGACATGGAGACTACTCTGACAGAGATACCCATACAGTCAGTACTGGGAAATAAGGACATGGAGACTACTCTGACAGAGATACCCATACAGTCAGTACTGGGAAATAAGGACATGGAGACTACTCTGACAGAGATACCCATACAGTCAGTACTGGGAAATAAGGACATGGAGACTACTCTGACAGAGATACCCATACAGTCAGTACTGGGAAATAAGGACATGGAGACTACTCTGACAGAGATACCCATACAGTCAGTACTGGGAAATAAGGACATGGAGACTACTCTGACAGAGATACCCATACAGTCAGTACTGGGAAATAAGGACATGGAGACTACTCTGACAGAGATACCCATACAGTCAGTACTGGGAAATAAGGACATGGAGACTACTCTGACAGAGATACCCATACAGTCAGTACTGGGAAATAAGGACATGGAGACTACTCTGACAGAGATACCCATACAGTCAGTACTGGGAAATAAGGACATGGAGACTACTCTGACAGAGATACCCATACAGACAGTACTGGGAAATAAGGACATGGAGACTACTCTGACAGAGATACCCATACAGTCAGTACTGGGAAATAAGGACATGGAGACTACTCTGACAGAGATACCCATACAGTCAGTACTGGGAAATAAGGACATGGAGACTACTCTGACAGAGATACCCATACAGTCAGTACTGGGAAATAAGGACATGGAGACTACTCTGACAGAGATACCCATACAGTCAGTACTGGGAAATAAGGACATGGAGACTACTCTGACAGAGATACCCATACAGTCAGTACTGGGAAATAAGGACATGGAGACTACTCTGACAGAGATACCCATACAGTCAGTACTGGGAAATAAGGACATGGAGACTACTCTGACAGAGATACCCATACAGACAGTACTGGGAAATAAGGACATGGAGACTACTCTGACAGAGATACCCATACAGTCAGTACTGGGAAATAAGGACATGGAGACTACTCTGACAGAGATACCCATACAGTCAGTACTGGGAAATAAGGACATGGAGACTACTCTGACAGAGATACCCATACAGTCAGTACTGGGAAATAAGGACATGGAGACTACTCTGACAGAGATACCCATACAGTCAGTACTGGGAAATAAGGACATGGAGACTACTCTGACAGAGATACCCATACAGTCAGTACTGGGAAATAAGGACATGGAGACTACTCTGACAGAGATACCCATACAGTCAGTACTGGGAAATAAGGACATGGAGACATGGAGACTACTCTGACAGAGATACCCATACAGTCAGTACTGGGAAATAAGGACATGGAGACTACTCTGACAGAGATACCCATACAGTCAGTACTGGGAAATAAGGACATGGAGACTACTCTGACAGAGATACCCATACAGTCAGTACTGGGAAATAAGGACATGGAGACTACTCTGACAGAGATACCCATACAGTCAGTACTGGGAAATAAGGACATGGAGACTACTCTGACAGAGATACCCATACAGTCAGTACTGGGAAATAAGGACATGGAGACTACTCTGACAGAGATACCCATACAGTCAGTACTGGGAAATAAGGACATGGAGACTACTCTGACAGAGATACCCATACAGTCAGTACTGGGAAATAAGGACATGGAGACTACTCTGACAGAGATACCCATACAGTCAGTACTGGGAAATAAGGACATGGAGACTACTCTGACAGAGATACCCATACAGTCAGTACTGGGAAATAAGGACATGGAGACTACTCTGACAGAGATACCCATACAGTCAGTACTGGGAAATAAGGACATGGAGACTACTCTGACAGAGATACCCATACAGTCAGTACTGGGAAATAAGGACATGGAGACTACTCTGACAGAGATACCCATACAGTCAGTACTGGGAAATAAGGACATGGAGACTACTCTGACAGAGATACCCATACAGTCAGTACTGGGAAATAAGGACATGGAGACTACTCTGACAGAGATACCCATACAGTCAGTACTGGGAAATAAGGACATGGAGACTACTCTGACAGAGATACCCAGTCAGTACTGGGAAATAAGGACATGGAGACTACTCTGACAGAGATACCCATACAGTCAGTACTGGGAAATAAGGACATGGAGACTACTCTGACAGAGATACCCATACAGTCAGTACTGGGAAATAAGGACATGGAGACTACTCTGACAGAGATACCCATACAGACAGTACTGGGAAATAAGGACATGGAGACTACTCTGACAGAGATACCCATACAGTCAGTACTGGGAAATAAGGACATGGAGACTACTCTGACAGAGATACCCATACAGTCAGTACTGGGAAATAAGGACATGGAGACTACTCTGACAGAGATACCCATACAGACAGTACTGGGAAATAAGGACATGGAGACTACTCTGACAGAGATACCCATACAGTCAGTACTGGGAAATAAGGACATGGAGACTACTCTGACAGAGATACCCATACAGTCAGTACTGGGAAATAAGGACATGGAGACTACTCTGACAGAGATACCCATACAGTCAGTACTGGGAAATAAGGACATGGAGACTACTCTGACAGAGATACCCATACAGTCAGTACTGGGAAATAAGGAAATAAGGACATGGAGACTACTCTGACAGAGATACCCATACAGTCAGTACTGGGAAATAAGGACATGGAGACTATCTGACAGAGATACCCATACAGTCAGTACTGGGAAATAAGGACATGGAGACTACTCTGACAGAGATACCCATACAGTCAGTACTGGGAAATAAGGACATGGAGACTACTCTGACAGAGATACCCATACAGTCAGTACTGGGAAATAAGGACATGGAGACTACTCTGACAGAGATACCCATACAGTCAGTACTGGGAAATAAGGACATAGACTACTCTGACAGAGATACCCATACAGACATACTGGAAATAAGGACATGGAGACTACTCTGACAGAGATACCCATACAGACAGTACTGGGAAATAAGGACATGGAGACTACTCTGACAGAGATACCCATACAGTCAGTACTGGGAAATAAGGACATGGAGACTACTCTGACAGAGATACCCATACAGTCAGTACTGGGAAATAAGGACATGGAGACTACTCTGACAGAGATACCCATACAGAGTACTGGGAAATAAGGACATGGAGACTACCAGAGATACCCATACAGTCAGTACTGGGAAATAAGGACATGGAGACTACTCTGACAGAGATACCCATACAGTCAGTACTGGGAAATAAGGACATGGAGACTACTCTGACAGAGATACCCATACAGTCAGTACTGGGAAATAAGGACATGGAGACTACTCTGACAGAGATACCCATACAGACAGTACTGGGAAATAAGGACATGGAGACTACTCTGACAGAGATACCCATACAGTCAGTACTGGGAAATAAGGACATGGAGACTACTCTGACAGAGATACCCATACAGTCAGTACTGGGAAATAAGGACATGGAGACTACTCTGACAGAGATACCCATACAGTCAGTACTGGGAAATAAGGACATGGAGACTACTCTGACAGAGATACCCATACAGACAGTACTGGGAAATAAGGACATGGAGACTACTCTGACAGAGATACCCATACAGTCAGTACTGGGAAATAAGGACATGGAGACTACTCTGACAGAGATACCCATACAGTCAGTACTGGGAAATAAGGACATGGAGACTACTCTGACAGAGATACCCATACAGTCAGTACTGGGAAATAAGGACATGGAGACTACTCTGACAGAGATACCCATACAGTCAGTACTGGGAAATAAGGACATGGAGACTACTCTGACAGAGATACCCATACAGTCAGTACTGGGAAATAAGGACATGGAGACTACTCTGACAGAGATACCCATACAGTCAGTACTGGGAAATAAGGACATGGAGACTACTCTGACAGAGATACCCATACAGTCAGTACTGGGAAATAAGGACATGGAGACTACTCTGACAGAGATACCCATACAGACAGTACTGGGAAATAAGGACATGGAGACTACTCTGACAGAGATACCCATACAGTCAGTACTGGGAAATAAGGACATGGAGACTACTCTGACAGAGATACCCATACAGTCAGTACTGGGAAATAAGGACATGGAGACTACTCTGACAGAGATACCCATACAGAAATAAGGACATGGAGACTACTGGGAAATAAGGACATGGAGACTACTCTGACAGAGATACCCATACAGTCAGTACTGGGAAATAAGGACATGGAGACTACTCTGACAGAGATACCCATACAGTCCCATACAGGAAATAAGGAAATGGAGACTACTCTGACAGAGATAATGGGGATCCATAATAAACCCCAGGAAGAGTAGCTGCTGCCTTGACAGGAACTCCTGGATATCCATAATAACCCCCAGGAAGAGTAGCTGCTGCCTTGACAGGAACTCATGGGGATCCATAATAAACCCCAGGAAGAGTAGCTGCTGCCTTGACAGGAACTCATGGGGATCCATAATAACCCCCAGGAAGAGTAGCTGCTGCCTTGACAGGAACTCTTGGGGATCCATAATAACCCCCAGGAAGAGTAGCTGCTGCCTTGACAGGAACTCATGGGGATCCATAATAACCCCCAGGAAGAGTAGCTGCTGCCTTGACAGGAACTCATGGGGATCCATAATAACCCCCAGGAAGAGTAGCTGCTGCCTTGACAGGAACTCATGGGGATCCAAAATAAACCACAGGAAGAGTAACTGCTGCCTTGACAGGAACTAATGGGGATCCATAATAAACCCCAGGAAGAGTAGCTGCTGCCTTGACAGGAACTCATGGGGATCCATAATAAACACCAGGAAGAGTAACTGCTGCCTTGACAGGAACTAATGGGGATCCATAATAAACCCCAGGAAGAGTAGCTGCTGCCTTGACAGGAACTCATGGGGATCCATAATAAACACCAGGAAGAGTAACTGCTGCCTTGACAGGAACTAATGGGGATCCATAATAAACCCCAGGAAGAGTAGCTGCTGCCTTGACAGGACCTAATGGGGATCCATAATAAACCCCAGGAAGAGTAGCTGCTGCCTTGACAGGAACTAATGGGGATCCATAATAAACCCCAGGAAGAGTAGCTGCTGCCTTGACAGGAACTAATGGGGATCCATAATAAACCCCAGGAAGAGTAGCTGCTGCCTTGACAGGAACTAATGGGGATCCATAATAAACCCCAGGAAGAGTAGCTGCTGCCTTGACAGGAACTAATGGGGATCCATAATAAACCCCAGGAAGAGTAGCTGCTGCCTTGACAGGAACTAATGGGGATCCATAATAAACCCCAGGAAGAGTAGCTGCTGCCTTGACAGGACCTAATGGGGATCCATAATAAACCCCAGGAAGAGTAGCTGCTGCCTTGACAGGAACTAATGGGGATCCATAATAAACCCCAGGAAGAGTAGCTGCTGCCTTGACAGGAACTAATGGGGATCCATAATAAACCCCAGGAAGAGTAGCTGCTGCCTTGACAGGAACTAATGGGGATCCATAATAAACCCCAGGAAGAGTAGCTGCTGCCTTGACAGGACCTAATGGGGATCCATAATAAACCCCAGGATGAGTAGCTGCTGCCTTGACAGGAACTAATGGGGATCCATAATAAACCCCAGGAAGAGTAGCTGCTGCCTTGACAGGACCTAATGGGGATCCATAATAAACCCCAGGATGAGTAGCTGCTGCCTTGACAGGAACTAATGGGGATCCATAATAAACCCCAGGAAGAGTAGCTGATGTGTGTGACTCTGTTCTTATTCTCACTCTGAGTGGTCCTGTTCTTATTCTCACTCTGTGTGGTCCTGTTCTTATTCTCTCTGTGTGGTCCTGTTCTTATTCTCTCTGTATGGTCCTGTTCTTATTCTCACTCTGTGTGTTCCTGTTCTTATTCTCTCTGTGTGGTCCTGTTCTTATTCTCTCTGTGTAGTCCTGTTATTATTCTCACTCTGAGTGGTCCTGTTCTTATTCTCTCTGTGTGGTCCTGTTCTTATTCTCACTCTGAGTGGTCCTGTTCTTATTCTCACTCTGAGTGGTCCTGTTCTTATTCTCTCTGTGTGGTCCTGTTCTTATTCTCACTCTGTGTGGTCCTGTTCTTATTCTCACTCTGAGTGGTCCTGTTCTTATTCTCTCTGTGTGGTCCTGTTCTTATTCTCACTCTGTGTGGTCCTGTTCTTATTCTCACTCTGAGTGGTCCTGTTCTTATTCTCTCTGTGTGGTCCTGTTCTTATTCTCACTCTGTGTGGTCCTGTTCTTATTCTCTCTGTGTGGTCCTGTTCTTATTCTCTCTGTGTGGTCCTGTTCTTATTCTCACTCTGTGTGGTCCTGTTCTTATTCTCTCTGTGTGGTCCTGTTCTTATTCTCTCTGTGTGGTCCTGTTCTTATTCTCACTCTGTGTGGTCCTGTTCTTATTCTCACTCTGAGTGGTCCTGTTCTTATTCTCTCTGTGTGGTCCTGTTCTTATTCTCACTCTGAGTGGTCCTGTTCTTATTCTCTCTCTGTGTGGTCCTGTTCTTATTCTCACTCTGTGTGGTCCTGTTCTTATTCTCTCTGTGTGGTCCTGTTCTTATTCTCACTCTGTGTGGTCCTGTTCTTATTCTCACTCTGTGTGGTCCTGTTCTTATTCTCTCTGTGTGGTCCTGTTCTTATTCTCACTCTGAGTGGTCCTGTTCTTATTCTCTCTATGTGGTCCTGTTCTTATTCTCACTCTGAGTGGTCCTGTTCTTATTCTCTCTGTGTGGTCCTGTTCTTATTCTCACTCTGTGTGGTCCTGTTCTTATTCTCTCTGTGTGGTCCTGTTCTTATTGTCTCTCTGTGTGGTCCTGTTCTTATTCTCACTCTGTGTGGTCGTGTCTGATTGCAGGCCAAGCACTTCCGTATCTACACTCACGAGGTGTTGGAGTTGGGTCATAATGTTTCCTTCCTGCTGCTGCTGCCGGCGGCTGACGATGTGTGTACCGCTCCCGGACAGACCAACCCCTACACACCACACTCCGGCTTCCTCAACCTCCCTCTCCAAATGTTTGAGCTGGGTACGTCTACACTGACCACTGCTTTCTGTTAACCACCTCGTCTTGTTGAAACAAGGATTTTCACCCATCTCTCCCTTGTCTATCCCTGTGTATATTTCAAATACCTCTCTCTCTCTCTCTGTCTCTCGCTCTCTTTCTATCTCTCGCTCACTCTCTGTCTCTCTCTCTCTCTGTCTCTCGCTCTCTTTCTATCTCTCGCTCGCTCTCTCTCTCTCTCTCTGTCTCTCGCTCTCTTTCTCTCTCTCTCTCTCGCTCTCTATCTCTCTTTGTTAGCCTTTGTTCCTCTCTATATGTCTCTCTCTGTGTCTCTGTGTCTTTCTGTCTCTCTCTCTATCTCTCTCTCGTTGTTAGCCTTTGTTCCTCTCTATATGTCTCTCTCTCTCTCTGTGTCTCTATGTCTTTCTCTCTCTCTCTCTCTCTCTCTCTCTCTCTCTCTCTCTCTCTCTCTCTCTCTCTCTCTCTCTCTCTCTCTCTCTCTCTCTCTCTGTGCCTCTCTGTTCCTCTCTCTCTGTTAGTTCCGTTTTTGTAGATTCCACAGATTCCTCTCTGTTCCTCTCTGTTCCTCCCTATTCCCTAGGGACACTTTAAGTCATTCTGTCTGAGAGCTCCACAGTGCCATGCGTACCACAGTGCCGTGCTGATCTGACCTCTGACCCCCCTACAGTAGTAGTACTGTCTTGTTATATTCTGATAATATTTATGTATTTTATTAAACCTTTATTTATTCAGGGTCCCATTGAGACCGCTGTCTCTTGCAAATCCGTTTACAAATGCAGCATAAAATACAGAATAAGAATTTAGTAACAAAATCATAGCAATCGCTCCAGTCCACTTCTGCGGAGGAGGAAAAGCCTATATGTCTTGTTATATAGTGTTAACATGACATTCTGATATATATATACATTCAACATCCAACAATTTCAATGCTTTTACTGAGTTACAGTTGATATAAATAAATCAATCAATTGAAATATTAGGCCCTTATCTATAGATTTCACATGACTAGTCAGGGGCGCAGCCATGGGTGGACCTAGGCCCACCCACTGGGGATCCAGGCCCACCCACTGAGGATCCAGGCCCACCCACTGGGGATCCAGGCCCACCCACTGGGGAGCCAGACCCAGCCACTGGGGAGCCAGGCCCACCCACTGGGGAGCCAGGCCCAGCCACTGGGGATCCAGGCCCACCCACTGGGGAGCCAGGCCCAGCCACTGGGGAGCCAGGCCCAGCCACTGGGGAGCCAGGCCCAGCCACTGGGGATCCAGGCCCACCCACTGGGGAGCCAGGCCCACCCACTGGGGATCCAGGCCCACCCACTGGGGATCCAGGCCCAGCCACTGGGGAGCCAGGCCCAGCCACTGGGGAGCCAGGCCCAGCCACTGGGAGGCCATGCCCAGCCACTGGGGAGCCAGGCCCACCCACTGGGGAGCCAGGCCCACCCACTGGGGACCCAGGACCAGCCACTCAGAATGAGTTTCTCTCCACAAAAGGGCTTTATTACAGACAGAAATACTCCTCAGGTTCACCAGCTGTCCGGATGGCTGGTCGCAGACATTCCTGCAGGTGAAGAAGAAGGATGTGGAGGTCCTGGGCGGCCGTGGTTACATGTGGTCTGCGGTTGTGAGGCCGGGTTTGACGTACTGCCAAATTCTCCAAAATTACATTGGAGGAGACTTATGGTAGAGAAATTAATATCCAATTCTCTGGCAACAGCTCTGGTGGACATTCCTGCAGTCAGCAAGTCAATTGCACACTCCCTAACATCTGTGGCATTGTGTGACAAAACTGCACAATTTAGAGTGGCCTTTTACTGTCCCTGTGTAATGATCATGCTGTTTAATCAGCTTCTTGATATGCCTCACCTGTCAGGTGGATGTATTATCTTGGCAAAGGAGAAAAGCTCACTAACAGGGATGTAAACAAATCAGTGTACAAACATTTTACAGAAATAAGCTTTTTGTACATATGCAACATTTCTGGGATCTAGGCAGTGTTCCCCAGGCGCCGAAGACGTGGATGTTGATTATGGCAGCTCCCCGTACCTCTCTGATTCAGAGGTGTTGGGTTAAATGCGGAAGACACATTTCAGTTGAATGCATTCAGTTGTATAACTGACTAGGTATCCCCCTTTCCTTTCTGTTGAACAACTGACTAGGTATCCCCCTTTCCTTTCTGTTGAACAACTGACTAGGTATCCCCCTTTCTGTTCTATAACTGACTAGGTATCCCCCTTTCCTTTCTGTTGTACAACTGACTAGGTATCCCCCTTTCTGTTGTACAACTGACTAGGTATCCCCCTTTCCTTTCTGTTGAACAACTGACTAGGTATCCCCCTTTCCTTTCTGTTGAACAACTGACTAGGTATCCCCCTTTCCTTTCTGTTGAACAACTGACTAGGTATCCCCCTTTCTGTTGTATAACTGACTAGGTATCCCCCTTTCTGTTGTATAACTGACTAGGTATCCCCCTTTCCTTTCTGTTGTATAACTGACTAGGTATCCCCCTTTCTGTTGTATAACTGACTAGGTATCCCCCATTCCTTTCTGTTGTATAACTGACTAGGTATCCCCCTTTCCTTTCTGTTGTATAACTGACTAGGTATCCCCCTTTCCTTTCTGTTGTATAACTGACTAGGTATCCCCCTTTCCTTTCTGTTGTACAACTGACTAGGTATCCCCCTTTCTGTTGTATAACTGACTAGGTATCCCCCTTTCTGTTGTATAACTGACTAGGTATCCCCCCTTTCTGTTGTACAACTGACTAGGTATCCCCCTTTGTGTTGTATAACTGACTAGGTACCCCCCCGTTCTGTTGTACAACTGACTAGGTATCCCCCTTTCCTTTCTGTTGTATAACTGACTAGGTATCCCCCTTTCTGTTGTACAACTGACTAGGTATCCCCCTTTCCTTTCTGTTGTACAACTGACTAGGTATCCCCCTTTCTGTTGTACAACTGACTAGGTATCCCCCTTTCCTTTCTGTTGTATAACTGACTAGGTATCCCCCTTTGTGTTGTATAACTGACTAGGTATCCCCCTTTCCTTTCTGTTGTACAACTGACTAGGTATCCCCCTTTGTGTTGTATAACTGACTAGGTATCCCCCTTTGTGTTGTATAACTGACTAGGTATCCCCCTTTCCTTTCTGTTGTACAACTGACTAAGTATCCCCCTTTGTGTTGTACAACTGACTAGGTATCCCCCTTTGTGTTGTATAACTGACTAGGTACCCCCCCCCGTTCTGTTGTATAACTGACTAGGTATCCCCCTTTCCCTTTGATTTCAGCTCAGTTTATAGTTTATAGTATTAGTTTTAGTTCAGTGTATATTCCTATGTATTTATTTCTCTCTCCAGCCCATTTCAGTGCGTACAAGGAGAAGTGTATGGGTCTGTACTGTCGCATGTCGTCTGTCTTGGACCTGGATGCACTTATTACCCAGCAGGCCCTGCGAGAGGCCATCACGGACACAGAGGTCGCCACGGCCAAACAGAGACACCGACATATACAGGACTATACACAGGTAGGGAGATGTGTGTTAATATGTATTACAGGTATAGTTTATCTCAACCTGGTCTCAGAGCATTTCATATTATTCTGTACTCCATTTAATATGATATGTTTCATTTGTGGTTGTCCGTCATCCATTTCGTATTATATGATATGAATTTTCAAAACGTACAATATGTTACGAATATTGCAAAATGTATTTATTTTATTTATTTATTTTTATCTAACCTTTATTTAACTAGGCAGGTCAGTTAAAGACCAAATTCTTATTTTCATTGACAGCCTAGGAACAGTGGGGTTAACTTGCCTTGTTCAGGGGCAGAACCTTGTCAGCTAGCTTGCTAACGTTAGCTAGGCTAGGAGTTAGGGTTAGGTAAAGGGTTAGGGTTAGGTAAAGGGTTAAGGTTAAGGTTAGGTAAAGGGTTAAGGTTAGGTAAAGGGTTAAGGTTAGCTGAATGGTTAGCTGAAAGGGTTAAGGTTAGGGTTAGGTAAAGGGTTAAAGTTAGGTAAAGGGTTAAGGTTAGGTAAAGGGTTAAGGTTAGGTGAAGGGTTAAGGTTAGGTAAAGGGTTAAGGTTAGGTGAATGGTTAAGGTTAGCTGAAAGGGTTCAGGTTAGGTAAAGGGTTAAGGTTAAGGTTAGGTAAAGGGTTAAGGTTAGGTAAAGGGTTAAGGTTAGGTGAATGGTTAAGGTTAGCTGAAAGGGTTCAGGTTAGGTAAAGGGTTAAGGTTAAGGTTAGGTAAAGGGCTAAGGTTAGGTAAAGGGTTAAGGTTAAGTGAATGGTTAAGGTTAGCTGAAAGGCTTAAGATTACGGTTAGGTAAAGGGTTAAGGTTAAGGTTAGGTGAATGGTTAGCTGAAAGGGTTAAGGTTAGGCAAAGGGTTAAGGTTAGGTGAATGGTTAAGGTTAGCTGAAAGGGTTAAGATTAAGGTTAGGTAAAGGGTTAAGGTTAGGTAAAGGGTTAAGGTTAGGTAAAGGGTTAAGGTTAGGTGAATGGTTAAGGTTAGCTGAAAGGGTTAAGGTTAGGTAAAGGGTTAAGGTTAGGTGAATGGTTAAGGTTAGCTGAAAGGGTTAAGATTATGGTTAGGTAAATGGTTAAGGTTAAGGTTAGGTGAATGGTTAGCTGAAAGGGTTAAGGTTAGGTAAAGGGTTAAGGTTAGGTAAAGGGTTAAGGTTAGGTGAATGGTTAAGGTTAGCTGAAAGGGTTTTGATTAAGGTTAGGTAAAGGGTTAAGGTTAGGTAAAGGGTTAAGGTTAGGTAAAAGGTTAAGGTTAGTTAGGTGAATGGTTAAGGTTAGCTGAAAGTGTTAAGGTTAGGTAAAGGGTTAAGGTTAGGTAAAGGGTTAAGGTTAGGTGAATGGTTAAGGTTAGCTGAAAGGGTTAAGATAAGGTAAAGGGTTAAGGTTAAGGTTAGGTAAAGGGTTAAGGTTAGGTAAAGGGTTGAGGTTAAGGTTAGGTAAAGGGTTAAGGTTAGGTAAAGGGTTAAGGTTATGTGAATGGTTAAGGTTAGCTGAAAGGGTTAAGATAAGGTAAAGGGTTAAGGTTAAGGTTAGGTAAAGGGTTAAGGTTAGGTAAAGGGTTGAGGTTAAGGTTAGGTAAAGGGTTAAGGTTAGGTAAAGGGTTAAGGTTATGTGAATGGTTAAGGTTAGCTGAAAGGGTTAAGGTTAGGTAAAGGGTTAAGGTTAGGTGAATGGTTAAGGTTAGCTGAAAGGGTTAAGATAAGGTAAAGGGTTAAGGTTAAGGTTAAGGTTAGGTAAAGGGTTAAGGTTAGGTAAAGGGTTAAGGTTAAGGTTAGGTAAAGGGTTAAGGTTAGGTAAAGGGTTAAGGTTAGGTAAAGGGTTAAGGTTAGCTGAATGGTTAGCTGAAAGGGTTAAGGTTAGGGTTAGGTAAAGGGTTAAAGTTAGGTAAAGGGTTAAGGTTAGGTAAAGGGTTAAGGTTAGGTGAAGGGTTAAGGTTAGGTAAAGGGTTAAGGTTAGGTGAATGGTTAAGGTTAGCTGAAAGGGTTAAGATTAAGGTTAGGTAAAGGGTTAAGGTTAGGTAAAAGGTTAAGGTTAGTTAGGTGAATGGTTAAGGTTAGCTGAAAGTGTTAAGGTTAGGTAAAGGGTTAAGGTTAGGTAAAGGGTTAAGGTTAGGTGAATGGTTAAGGTTAGCTGAAAGGGTTAAGATTAAGGTTAGGTAAAGGGTTAAGGTCAGGTAAAGGGTTAGGGTTAGGTAAAGGGTTAGGGTTAGGTAAAGGGTTAAGGTTAGGTGAATGGTTAAGGTTAGCTGAAAGGGTTAAGATAAGGTAAAGGGTTAAGGTTAAGGTTAGGTAAAGGGTTAAGGTTAGGTAAAGGGTTGAGGTTAAGGTTAGGTAAAGGGTTAAGGTTAGGTAAAGGGTTAAGGTTATGTGAATGGTTAAGGTTAGCTGAAAGGGTTAAGGTTAGGTAAAGGGTTAAGGTTAGGTGAATGGTTAAGGTTAGCTGAAAGGGTTAAGATAAGGTAAAGGGTTAAGGTTAAGGTTAGGTAAAGGGTTAAGGTTAGGTAAAGGGTTAAGGTTAGGTAAAGGGTTAAGGTTAGGTAAAGGGTTAAGGTTAGCTGAATGGTTAGCTGAAAGGGTTAAGGTTAGGGTTAGGTAAAGGGTTAAAGTTAGGTAAAGGGTTAAGGTTAGGTAAAGGGTTAAGGTTAGGTGAAGGGTTAAGGTTAGGTAAAGGGTTAAGGTTAGGTGAATGGTTAAGGTTAGCTGAAAGGGTTGAGATTAAGGTTAGGTAAAGGGTTAAGGTTAGGTAAAGGGTTAAGGTTAGGTAAAGGGTTACGGTTAGGTGAATGGTTAAGGTTAGCTGAAAGGGTTAAGATTAGGTAAAGGGTTAAGGTTAAGGTTAGGTAAAGGGTTAAGGTTAGGTGAATGGTTAAGGTTAGCTGAAAGGGTTCAGGTTAGGTAAAGGGTTAAGGTTAAGGTTAGGTAAAGGGCTAAGGTTAGGTAAAGGGTTAAGGTTAAGTGAATGGTTAAGGTTAGCTGAAAGGCTTAAGATTACGGTTAGGTAAAGGGTTAAGGTTAAGGTTAGGTGAATGGTTAGCTGAAAGGGTTAAGGTTAGGTAAAGGGTTAAGGTTAGGTAAAGGGTTAAGGTTAGGTGAATGGTTAAGGTTAGGTGAAAGGGTTAAGGTTAGATAAAGAGTTAAGGTTATGTAAAGGGTTAAGGTTAGGTGAATGGTTAAGATTAAGGTTAGGTAAAGGGTTAAGGTTAGGTAAAGGGTTAAGGTTAGCTGAAAGGGTTAAGATTAAGGTTAGGTAAAGGGTTAAGGTTAGGTAAAGGGTTAAGGTTAGGTGAATGGTTAAGGTTAGCTGAAAGGGTTAAGGTTAGGTAAAGGGTTAAGGTTAGGTAAAGGGTTAAGATTAGGTAAAGGGTTAAGGTTAGGTAAAGGGTTAAGGTTAGGTGAATGGTTAAGGTTAGCTGAAAGGGTTAAGGTTAGGTAAAGGGTTAAGGTTAGGTAAAGGGTTAAGGTTAGGTAAAGGGTTAAGTTTAGGTGAATGGTTAAGGTTAGCTGAAAGGGTTAAGATTATGGTTAGGTAAATGGTTAAGGTTAAGGTTAGGTGAATGGTTAGCTGAAAGGGTTAAGGTTAGGTAAAGGGTTAAGGTTAGGTAAAGGGTTAAGGTTAGGTAAAGGGTTAAGGTTAGGTGAATGGTTAAGGTTAGCTGAAAGGGTTTTGATTAAGGTTAGGTAAAGGGTTAAGGTTAGGCAAAGGGTTAAGGTTAGGTGAATGGTTAAGGTTAGCTGAAAGGGTTAAGATTAAGGTTAGGTAAAGGGTTAAGGTTAGGTAAAGGGTTAAGGTTAGGTAAAAGGTTAAGGTTAGTTAGGTGAATGGTTAAGGTTAGCTGAAAGTGTTAAGGTTAGGTAAAGGGTTAAGGTTAGGTAAATGGTTAAGGTTAGCTGAAAGTGTTAAGGTTAGGTAAAGGGTTAAGGTTAGGTAAAGGGTTAAGGTTAGGTGAATGGTTAAGGTTAGCTGAAAGGGTTAAGATTAAGGTAAAGGGTTAAGGTTAAGATTAGGTAAAGGGTTAAGGTTAGGTAAAGGGTTAAGGTTAGGTAAAGGGTTAAGGTTATGTGAATGGTTAAGGTTAGCTGAAAGGGTTAAGGTTAGGTAAAGGGTTAAGGTTAGGTGAATGGTTAAGGTTAGCTGAAAGGGTTAAGATAACGGTTAGGTAAATGGTTAAGGTTAGGTGAATGGTTTGCTGAAAGGGTTAAGGTTAGGTAAAGGGTTAAGGTTAGGTAAAGGGGGTAAGGTTAGGTAAAGGGTTAAGGTTAGGTAAAAGGTTAAGGTTAGTTAGGTGAATGGTTACGGTTAGCTGAAAGGGTTAAGATTAAGGTTAGGTAAAGGGTTAAGGTTAGGTAAAGGGTTAAGGTTAGGTGAATGGTTAAGGTTAGCTGAAAGGGTTAAGGTTACGGTTAGGTAAAGGGTTAAGGTTAGGTAAAGGGTTAGGGTTAGGTAAAGGGTTAAGGTTAGGTAAAGGGTTAGGGTTAGGATAAGGGTTAAGGTTAGGTAAAGGGTTAGGGTTAGGATAAGGGTTAAGGTTAGGTAAAGGGTTAAGGATAGGTAAAGGGTTAAGGATAGGTAAAGGGTTAAGGTTAGGTAAAGGGTTAGGGTTAGGATAAGGGTTAAGGTTAGGTAAAGGGTTAAGGTTAGGTAAAGGGTTAGGGTTAGGATAAGGGTTAAGGTTAGGTAAAGGGTTAAGGTTAGGTAAAGGGTTAAGGTTAGGTAAAGGGTTAAGGTTAGGTAAAGGGTTAGGGTTAAGGTTAGGTAAAGGGTTAGGGTTAAGGTTAGGTAAAGGGTTAAGGTTAGGTAAAGGGTTTGCTAACAAGCTAAGTAGTTGCAAAGTAACTAAAAAGTAGTAAGTTGTTTTTTCTGTACACACCACGGTCAGTGTGAACCGAAGTGACTTGAAACAACAAAATGTAGTGACAAACTAAACAGAGTAAAATGGTTCCATTCTGCCGTGAAGCGTCCTCGTTCTTAAAAGGGGAGTTAAAAGTTCATCAACTGTCAAAGCAGAATTACTTTCCCCATTGTTCCTCAACTGCAGTGTATGATATGCTAATGTATAACTCTGATTCTCTACTTTATCCAATGTCAAAATCACCATTTCTAATTTTGCTTCCTAAAACTGAAGCGAGGCGGTCGGTCACAAATTGGCCTTGATGAGATTCAAACTTGCCACCTTTTTCGGTTTCTAGACTTTCACGTTATACACCAACCCTTCCAACGCCACCATTTTTAAGTGTGACGGATTTCCATTTCCTGGTGCGGCAGGGTAGCCTAGTGGTTAGAGCGTTGGACTAGTAACCGAAAGGTTGCGCGTGTGTGTGCTTGTGTGAGCGTGTGTGCGCGCGTGTGCGTGTGCGTGTGCGTTTGTGTGTGTGTGTGTGTGTGTGTGTGTGTGTGTGTGTGTGTGTGTGTGTGTGTGTGTGTGTGTGTGTGTGTGTGTGTGTGTGTGTGTGTGTGTGTGTGTGTGTGTGTGTGTGTGTGTGTGTGTGTGTGTGGCTGAACTGGGTTAGTGCAGAAAAGGTGACGTTACTCCATCTCATTGTACAGTATAATATTCCCCTACTGTGGTATTGTGTTGAAGACCGGGTCAGTACTCTAAACATGTTAGTATTGTGTTGAAGACCGGGTCAGTACTCTAAACATGTTAGTATTGTGTTGAAGACCGGGTCAGTACTCTAAACATGTTAGTATTGTGTTGAAGACTGGGTCTCTAAACATGTTAGTATTGTGTTGAAGACTGAGTCTCTAAACATGTTAGTATTGTGTTGAAGACCGGGTCTCTAAACATGTTAGTATTGTGTTGAAGACCGGGTCAGTAGTCTAAACATGTTAGTATTGTGTTGAAGACCGGGTCAGTACTCTAAACATGTTGTATTGGTTTGAAGACCAGGTCAGTACTCTAAACATGGTAGTATTGTGTTGAAGGCTGGGTCAGTACTCTAAACATGTTAATATTGTGTTGAAGACCGGGTCTCTAAACATGTTAGTATTGTGTTGAAGACTGGGTCAGAACTCTAAACATGTTAGTATTGTGTTGAAGACTGGGTCAGAACTCTAAACATGTTAGTATTGTGTTGAAGATCCGGGTCTCTAAACATGTTAGTATTGTGTTGAAGACCGGGTCAGTACTCTAAACATGTTGTATTGGTTTGAAGACCGGGTCAGTACTCTAAACATGGTAGTATTGTGTTGAAGACTGGGTCAGTACTCTAAACATGTTAGTATTGTGTTGAAGACCGGGTCTCTAAACATGTTAGTATTGTGTTGAAGACTGGGTCAGAACTCTAAACATGTTAGTATTGTGTTGAAGACTGGGTCAGAACTCTAAACATGTTAGTATTGTGTTGAAGATCCGGGTCTCTAAACATGTTAGTATTGTGTTGAAGACCGGGTCTCTAAACATGTTAGTATTGTGTTGAAGACCGGGCCTCTAAAAATGTTAGTATTGTGTTGAAGACCGGGTCTCTAAACATGTTAGTATTGTGTTGAAGACCGGGTCTCTAAACATGTTAGTATTGTGTTGAAGACCGGGTCAGTACTCTAAACATGTTAGTATTGTGTTGAAGACTGGGTCAGTACTCTAAACATGTTAGTATTGTGTTGAAGATCCGGGTCAGTACTCTAAACATGTTAGTAGTGTGTTGAAGACTGGGTAAGTACTCTAAACATGTTAGTATTGTGTTGAAGACCGGGCCTCTAAACATGTTAGTATTGTGTTGAAGACCGGGTCTCTAAACATGTTAGTATTGTGTTGAAGATCCGGGTCAGTACTCTAAACATGTTAGTAGTGTGTTGAAGACCGGGTCAGTACTCTAAACATGTTAGTATTGTGTTGAAGACCGGGTCAGTACTCTAAACATGTTAGTATTGTGTTGAAGACTGGGTCTCTAAACATGTTAGTATTGTGTTGAAGACCGGGTCTCTAAACATGTTAGTATTGTGTTGAAGACCGGGTCAGTAGTCTAAACATGTTAGTATTGTGTTGAAGACCGGGTCAGTACTCTAAACATGTTAGTATTGTGTTGAAGACCGGGTCTCTAAACATGTTAGTATTGTGTTGAAGACCGGGTCAGTACTCTAAACATGTTGTATTGGTTTGAAGACCGGGTCAGTACTCTAAACATGGTAGTATTGTGTTGAAGACTGGGTCAGTACTCTAAACATGTTAGTATTGTGTTGAAGACCGGGTCTCTAAACATGTTAGTATTGTGTTGAAGACTGGGTCAGAACTCTAAACATGTTAGTATTGTGTTGAAGACTGGGTCAGAACTCTAAACATGTTAGTATTGTGTTGAAGATCCGGGTCTCTAAACATGTTAGTATTGTGTTGAAGACCGGGTCTCTAAACATGTTAGTATTGTGTTGAAGACCAGGCCTCTAAAAATGTTAGTATTGTGTTGAAGACCGGGTCTCTAAACATGTTAGTATTGTGTTGAAGACCGGGTCTCTAAACATGTTAGTATTGTGTTGAAGACCGGGTCAGTACTCTAAACATGTTAGTATTGTGTTGAAGACTGGGTCAGTACTCTAAACATGTTAGTATTGTGTTGAAGATCCGGGTCAGTACTCTAAACATGTTAGTAGTGTGTTGAAGACTGGGTAAGTACTCTAAACATGTTAGTATTGTGTTGAAGACCGGGCCTCTAAACATGTTAGTATTGTGTTGAAGACCGGGTCTCTAAACATGTTAGTATTGTGTTGAAGACCGGGTCTCTAAACATGTTAGTATTGTGTTGAAGACCCGGGTCTCTAAACATGTTAGTATTGTGTTGAAGACCGGGTCAGTACTCTAAACATGTTAGTATTGTGTTGAAGACCGGGTCTCTAAACATGTTAGTATTGTGTTGAAGACCGGGTCTCTAAACATGTTAGTATTGTGTTGAAGTCTTTGTCAGTACTCTAAACATGTTAGTATTGTGTTGAAGACCGGGTAAGTACTCTAAACATGTTAGTATTGTGTTGAAGACCGGGTCAGTACTCTAAACATGTTAGTATTGTGTTGAAGACCGGGTCTCTAAACATGTTAGTATTGTGTTGAAGACCGGGTCAGTACTCTAAACATGTTGTATTGGTTTGAAGACCGGGTCAGTACTCTAAACATGTTAGTATTGTGTTGAAGACCGGGTCTCTAAACATGTTAGTATTGTGTTGAAGACTGGGTCAGAACTCTAAACATGTTAGTATTGTGTTGAAGACTTGGTCAGAACTCTAAACATGTTAGTATTGTGTTGAAGATCCGGGTCTCTAAACATGTTAGTATTGTGTTGAAGACCGGGTCTCTAAACATGTTAGTATTGTGTTGAAGACCGGGCCTCTAAAAATGTTAGTATTGTGTTGAAGACCGGGTCTCTAAACATGTTAGTATTGTGTTGAAGACCGGGTCTCTAAACATGTTAGTATTGTGTTGAAGACCGGGTCAGTACTCTAAACATGTTAGTATTGTGTTGAAGACTGGGTCAGTACTCTAAACATGTTAGTATTGTGTTGAAGATCCGGGTCAGTACTCTAAACATGTTAGTAGTGTGTTGAAGACTGGGTAAGTACTCTAAACATGTTAGTATTGTGTTGAAGACTGGGTAAGTACTCTAAACATGTTAGTATTGTGTTGAAGACTGGGCCTCTAAACATGTTAGTATTGTGTTGAAGACCGGGTCTCTAAACATGTTAGTATTGTGTTGAAGACCGGGTCTCTAAACATGTTAGTATTGTGTTGAAGACCCGGGTCTCTAAACATGTTAGCATTGTGTTGAAGACCGGGTCAGTACTCTAAACATGTTAGTATTGTGTTGAAGACTGGGTCAGTACTCTAAACATGTTAGTATTGTGTTGAAGATCCGGGTCAGTACTCTAAACATGTTAGTATTGTGTTGAAGACCGAGTCTCTAAACATGTTAGTATTGTGTTGAATACCGGGTCAGTACTTTAAACTTGTTAGTGTTGTCTTGAAGACCGGGTCTCTAAACATGTTAGTATTGTGTTGAAGACCGGGTCTCTAAACATGTTAGTATTGTGTTGAAGAACGGGTCTGCAAACATATTAGTATTGTGTTGAAGACCGGGTCAGTAGTCTAAACATGTTAGTATTGTGTTGAAGACCGGTTCAGTACTCTAAACATGGTAGTATTGTGTTGAAGACCGGGTCTCTAAACATGTTAGTATTGTGCTGAAGAACGGGTCAGTACTCTAAACATGTTAGTATTGTGTTGAAGACCGGGTCAGTACTCTAAACATGTTAGTATTGTGTTGAAGACTGGGTCTCTAAACATGTTAGTATTGTGTTGAAGACCGGGTCTCTACATTTACATTACATTTAAGTCATTTAGCAGACGCTCTTATCCAGAGCGACTTACAAATTGGTGCATTCACCTTATGACATCCAGTGGGACAGTCACTTAACAATAGTGCATCTAAAACTTAGGGGGGGTGGGGTGAGAGGGATTACTTATCCTATCCTAGGTATTCCTTAAAGAGGTGGGGTTTCATGTGTCTCCGGAAGGTGGTGATTGACTCCGCTGTCCTGGCGTCGTGAGGGAGTTTGTTCCACCATTGGGGGGCCAGGGCAGCGAACAGTTTTGACTGGGCTGAGCGGGAGCTGTACTTCCTCAGTGGTAGGGAGGCGAGCAGGCCAGAGGTGGATGAACGCAGTGCCCTTGTTTGGGTGTAGGGCCTGATCAGAGCCTGGAGGTACTGAGGTGCCGTTCCCCTCACAGCTCCGTAGGCAAGCACCATGGTCTTGTAGCGGATGCGAGCTTCAACTGGAAGCCAGTGGAGAGAACGGAGGAGCGGGGTGACGTGAGAGAACTTGGGAAGGTTGAACACCAGACGGGCTGCGGCGTTCTGGATGAGTTGAAGGGGTTTAATGGCACAGGCAGGGAGCCCAGCCAACAGCGAGTTGCAGTAATCCAGACGGGAGATGACAAGTGCCTGGATTAGGACCTGCGCCGCTTCCTGTGTGAGGCAGGGTCGTACTCTGCGGATGTTGTAGAGCATGAACCTACAGGAACGGGCCACCGCCTTGATGTTGGTTGAGAACGACAGGGTGTTGTCCAGGATCACGCCAAGGTTCTTGGCGCTCTGGGAGGAGGACACAATGGAGTTGTCAACCGTGATGGCGAGATCATGGAACGGGCAGTCCTTCCCGGGAGGAAGAGCAGCTCCGTCTTGCCGAGGTTCAGCTTGAGGTGGTGATCCGTCATCCACACTGATATGTCTGCCAGACATGCAGAGATGCGATTCGCCACCTGGTCATCAGAAGGGGGAAAGGAGAAGATTAATTGTGTGTCGTCTGCATAGCAATGATAAGAGAGACCATGTGAGGTTATGACAGAGCCAAGTGACTTGGTGTATAGCGAGAATAGGAGAGGGCCAAGAACAGAGCCCTGGGGGACACCAGTGGTGAGAGTGCGTGGTGAGGAGACAGATTCTCGCCACGCCACCTGGTAGGAGCGACCTGTCAGGTAGGACGCAATCCAAGCGTGGGCCGCGCCGGAGATGCCCAACTCGGAGAGGGTGGAGAGGAGGATCTGATGGTTCACAGTATCGAAGGCAGCCGATAGATCTAGAAGGATGAGAGCAGAGGAGAGAGAGTTAGCTTTAGCAGTGCGGAGCGCCTCCGTGATACAGAGGAGAGCAGTCTCAGTTGAATGACTAGTCTTGAAACCTGACTGATTTGGATCAAGAAGGTCATTCAGAGAGAGATAGCGGGAGAGCTGGCCAAGGACGGCACGTTCAAGAGTTTTGGAGAGAAAAGAAAGAAGGGATACTGGTCTGTAATTGTTGACATCGGAGGGATCGAGTGTAGGTTAGTATTGTGTTGAAGACCGTGTCAGAACTCTAAACATGTTAGTATTGTGTTGAAGACCGGGTCAGTACTCTAAACATGTTGTATTGGTTTGAAGACCGGGTCAGTACTCTAAACATGTTAGTATTGTGTTGAAGACTGGGTCAGTACTCTAAACATGTTAGTATTGTGTTGAAGACCGGGTCTCTAAACATGTTAGTATTGTGTTGAAGACTGGGTCAGAACTCTAAACATGTTAGTATTGTGTTGAAGACTGGGTCAGAACTCTAAACATGTTAGTATTGTGTTGAAGACCAGGTCTCTAAACATGTTAGTATTGTGTTGAAGACCGGGTCAGTAGTCTAAACATGTTAGTATTGTGTTGAAGACCGGGTCAGTACTCTAAACATGTTAGTATTGTGTTGAAGACCGGGTCTCTAAACATGTTATTATTGTGTTGAAGAACGGGTCAGTACTCTAAACATGTTAGTATTGTGTTGAAGACCGGGTCAGATCTCTAAACATGTTAGTATTGTGTTGAAGACCGGGTCTCTAAACATGTTGGTATTGTGTTGAAGACCGGATCTCTAAACATGTTGGTATTGTGTTGAAGATCCGGGTCAGTACTCTAAACATGTTAGTATTGTGTTGAAGACTGGGTCAGTACTCTAAACATGTTAGTATTGTGTTGAAGACTGAGTCTCTAAACATGTTAGTATTGTGTTGAAGACCGGGTCAGTACTCTAAACATGTTAGTATTGTGTTGAAGACCGGGTCAGTACTCTAAACATGTTAGTGTTGTGTTGAAGACCGGGTCTCTAAACATGTTAGTATTGTGTTGAAGACCGGGTCAGTACTCTAAACATGTTGTATTGGTTTGAAGACTGGGTCAGTACTCTAAACATGTTAGTATTGTGTTGAAGACTGGGTCAGTACTCTAAACATGTTAGTATTGTGTTGAAGAACGGGTCAGTACTCTAAACATGTTAGTATTGTGTTGAAGACTTTGTCAGTACTCTAAACATGTTAGTATTGTGTTGAAGACCGGGTCAGTACACTAAACATGTTAGTATTGTGTTGAAGACCGGGTCAGATCTCTAAACATGTTAGTATTGTGTTGAAGACCGGGTCTCTAAACATGTTGGTATTGTGTTGAAGACCGGGTCTCTAAACATGTTGGTATTGTGTTGAAGATCCGGGTCAGTACTCTAAACATGTTAGTATTGTGTTGAAGACTGGGTCAGTACTCTAAACATGTTAGTATTGTGTTGAAGACCGGGTCTCTAAACATGTTAGTATTGTGTTGAAGAACGGGTCAGTACTCTAAACATGTTAGTATTGTGTTGAAGAACGGGTCAGTACTCTAAACATGTTAGTATTGTGTTGAAGACCGGGTCAGTACTCTAAACATGTTAGTATTGTGTTGAAGACCGGGTCAGTACTCTAAACATGTTAGTATTGTGTTGAAGACCGGGTCTCTAAACATGTTAGTATTGTGTTGAAGACCGGGTCAGTACTCTAAACATGTTAGTATTGTGTTGAAGACTGGGTCTCTAAACATGTTAGTATTGTGTTGAAGACCGGGTCAGTAGTCTAAACATGTTAGTATTGTGTTGAAGACCGGGTCAGTAGTCTAAACATGTTAGTATTGTGTTGAAGACCGGGTCAGTACTCTAAACATGTTAGTATTGTGTTGAAGACCGGGTCTCTAAACATGTTAGTATTGTGTTGAAGACCGGGTCAGAACTCTAAACATGTTAGTATTGTGTTGAAGACCGGGTCAGAACTCTAAACATGTTAGTATTGTGTTGAAGACCGGGTCAGAACTCTAAACATGTTAGTATTGTGTTGAAGACCGGGTCAGTACTCTAAACATGTTAGTATTGTGTTGAAGACCGGGTCAGAACTCTAAACATGTTAGTATTGTGTTGAAGACTGGGTCAGTACTCTAAACATGTTATGGTCCTTCTGTAGCTCAGTTGGTAGAGCATGGCGCTTGTAACGCCAGGGTAGTGGGTTCGATCCCCGGGACCACCCATACGTAGAATGTATGCACACATGACTGTAAGTCGCTTTGGATAAAAGCGTCTGCTAAATGGCATATATTATTATTATATTATGTTAGTATTGTGTTGAAGACTGGGTCAGTACTCTAAACATGTTAGTATTGTGTTGAAGAACGGGTCAGTACTCTAAACTTGTTAGTATTGTGTTGAAGACCGGGTCTCTAAACATGTTAGTATTGTGTTGAAGAACGGGTCTCTAAACATGTTAGTATTGTGTTGAAGACCGGGTCAGAACTCTAAACATGTTAGTATTGTGATGAAGACCGGGTCTCTAAACATGTTAGTATTGTGTTGATGTGCATCTTGTTCAATCACTGGATTTGCATCACCCCCAACTTTACTGACTAAATCAGCCCTGGTCAAATGTAGTGCACTTTATAGGGAATAGTGTGTCATTTGGGACGTTTTCCTCATCCTCACCTTATAGCCAATATGGTGCACTATATCTCCTCTAATTTCAATCAACCATTTAATTAAGTGGAACAAAGGGAAATTCCTTGACAGGAGGAAAATGGAAGTTTAGTAAAAATCATTTGAATGATTAAACCCCATGACATTTACCTTGTGATGTGAAAATGATTAAAGCAATTTCACATGAAAAGTAATTGGCAAATGACAGATGCATCCAGGAATACCCCCTTATTATTCCCAGTTCTCCTCCCTCTCTCTCTCTCTCTCTCTCTCTCTCTCTCTCTCTCTCTCTCTCTCTCTCTCTCTCTCTCTCTCTCTCTCTCTCTCTCTCTCTCTCTCTCTCTCGGTACAACCTCTCAGGATCAGTAACCTGCTATAAACCTACTATAAACCTTAAGCTACTGTACAACCTCTCAGCATCAGTAACCTGCAATAAACCTTAAGCTACTGTACAACCTCTCAGCATCAGTAACCTGCTATAAACAGACACTCTCTCTCCCCCTCCAGACACTCTCTCTCCCCCTCCAGACACTCTCTCTCACACTCTCTCTCCCCCTCCAGACACTCTCTCCCCCTCCAGACACTCTCTCTCCCCCTCCAGACACTCTCTCTCCCCCTGCAGACACTCTCTCTCCCCCTCCAGACACTCTCTCTCCCCCTCCAGACACTCTCTCTCCCACTCCACTCTCTCCCCCTGCAGACACTCTCTCCCCCTCCAGACACTCTCTCTCCCCCTCCAGACAGTCTCTCTCCCTCCAGACAGTCTCTCTCCCTCCAGACACTCTCTCTCCCCCTCCAGACACTCTCTCTCCCCCCAGACACTCTCTCTCCCCCTGCGGACACTCTCTCTCCCCCTCCAGACACTCTCTCTCCCCCTCCAGACACTCTCTCCCCCTCCAGATACGCTCTCCCCCTCCAGACACTCTCTCTCCCCTTCAGACATTCTCTCTCCCCCTCCAGACACTCTCTCTCCCCCTGCAGACACTCTCTCTCCCCCTGCAGACACTCTCTCTCTCCCCTCCAGACACTCTCTCTCCCCCTCCAGACACTCTCTCTCCCCCTCCAGACACTCTCTCTCCCCCTCCGGACACTCTTTCTCCCCCTACAGACACTCTCTCTTCCCCTGCAGATACTCTCTCTCCCCCTCCAGACACTCTCTCTCCCCCTCCAGACACTCTCTCTCCCCCTCCACTCTCTCCCCCTGCAGATACTCTCTCTCCCCCTGCAGACACTCTCTCTCCCCCTCCAGACACTCTCTCCCCCTCCAGACACTCTCTCTCCCTCCAGACACTCTCTCTCCCACTCCACTCTCTCCCCCTGCAAACACTCTCTCTCCCCCTGCAGACACTCTCTCTCCCCCTCCAGACACTCTCTCCCCCCTCCAGACACTCTCTCTCCCACTCCACTCTCTCCCCCTGCAGACACTCTCTCTCCCCTCCAGACACTATCTCTCCCCCTGCAGACACTATCTCTCCCCCTACAGACACTCTCTCCCACTCCAGACACTCTCTCTCCCCCTCCAGACACTCTCTCTCCCCCTCCAGACACTCTCTCTCACCATCCAGACACTCTCTCTCCCCCTACAGACACTCTCTCTCCCCATCCAGACACTCTCTCTCCCCCTCCAGACACTCTCTCTCCCCCTCCAGACACTCTCTCTCCCCCTGCAGACACTCTCTCTCCCCCTGCAGACACTCTCTCTCCCCCTCCAGACACTCTCTCTCCCCCTCCAGACACTCTCTCTCCCCCTGCAGACACTCTCTCTCCCCCTCCAGACACTCTCTCCCGCTCCAGACACTCTCTCTCCCCCTCCAGACACTCTCGCTCCCCCTCCAGACACTCTCTCTCCCCCTGCAGACACTCTCTCTCCCACTCCTACAACATGTCTATGTTTTGTAACTGTTATACACAACGACTATGTGACTCTCTGTGTCTCTCTCCTCCCAGCAGCTGGATGAGAATCTTTATATTAGAACTGTCATTTGTATTATGTTGATCATGAGTGGGCTTTGTTCTCTATTGCAGCAGCTGAATGAGAATCTTTACAACTATGATAATCAACTATAACTAACTATAATAACTATGATAATCAACTATAACTAACTATAATAACTATGATAATCAACTAACTATAATAACTATGATAATCAACTATAACTAACTATAATAGCTATGATAATCAACTATAACTAACTATAATTACTATGATAATCAACTATAACTAACTATAATAACTATGATAATCAACTATAACTAACTATGATAATCAACTACAACTAACTATAATAACTATGATAATCAACTATAACTAACTATGATAATCAACTATAACTAACTATAATAGCTATGATAATCAACTATAACTAACTATAATAACTATGATAATCAACCATAACTAACTATAATAGCTATGATAATCAACTATAACTAACTATAATATCTATGATAATCAACTATAACTAACTATAATAACTATGATAATCATGTATAACTAACTATAATAGCTATGATAATCAACTATAACTAACTATAATAACTATGATAATCATGTATAACTAACTATAATAGCTATGATAATCAACTATAACTAACTACAATAACTATGATAACCAACTATAACTAACTATAATAACTATGATAATCAACCATAACTAACTATAATAACTAGGATAATCAACTATAACTAACTATAATAACTATGATAATCAACTATAACTGACTATAATAACTATGATAATCAGCTATAACTAACTATGATAATCAACTATAACTAGCTATAATAACTATGATAATCAACTATAACCAACTATAATAACTGTGATAATCATGTTTAACTAACTATAATAACTATGATAATCATGTTTAACTAACTATAATAACTATGATAATCAACTAACTATAATAACTATGATAATCAACTATAAATAACCATAATAACTATGATAATCAACTATAACTAACTATAATAACTATAATAATCAACTATAACTAACTATAATAACTATGATAATCATGTATAACTAACTATAATAACTATGATAATCAACTATAACTAACTATAATAACTATGATAATCAACTATAACTAACTATAATAACTATGATAATCAACCATAACTAACTATAATAACTATGATAATCAACTATAATTAACTATGATAATCAACTATAACTAACTATAATAACTATGATAATCAACTATAACTAACTATAATAACTATGATAATCAACTATAACTAACTATAATAACTAAGATAATCAACCATAACTAACTATAATAACTATGATAATCAACTATAATTAACTATGATAATCAACTATAACTAACTATAATAACTATGATAATCAACTATAACTAACTACAATAACTATGATAATCAACTACAACTAACTATAATAACTATGATAATCAACCATAACTAACTATAATAACTATGATAATCAACTATAACTAACTATAATAGCTATGATAATCAACTATAACTAACTATAATAACTATGATAATCATGTATAACTAACTATAATAACTATGATAATCAACTATAACTAACTATAATAACTATCATAATCAACTATAACTAACTACAATAACTATGATAATCAACTATAACTAACTATAATAACTATGATAATCAACTATAACTAACTTTAATAACTATGATAATCAACTATAACTAACTATAATAACTATGATAATCAACTATAACTAACTATGATAATCAACTATAACTAACTATAATAACTATTATAATCAACTAACTATAATAACTATTATAATCAACTAACTATAATAACTATTATAATCAACTATAACTAACTATGATAATCAACTATAACTAACTATAATAACTATGATAATCAACTATAACTAACTATGATAATCAACTATAACTAACTATAATAACTATGATAATCAGCTATAACTAACTATGATAATCAACTATAACTAAATATAATAACTATGATAATCAACTATAACTAACTATAATAACTATGATAATCAACTATAACTAACTATGATAATCAACTATAACTAACTATAATAACTATGATAATCAACTAACTATAATAACTATGATAATCAACTATAACTAACTATGATAATCAACTATAACTAACTATAATAGCTATGATAATCAACTATAACTAACTATAATAACTATGATAATCATGTATAACTAACTATAATAGCTATGATAATCAACTATAACTAACTACAATAACTATGATAATCAACTATAACTAACTATAATAACTAGGATAATCAACTATAACTAACTATAATAACTATGATAATCAACTATAACTAACTATGATAATCAACTATAACTAGCTATAATAACTATGATAATCAATTATAACTAACTATAATAACTATGATAATCATGTTTAACTAACTATAATAACTATGATAATCATGTTTAGCTAACTATAATAACTATGATAATCAACTAACTATAATAACTATGATAATCAACTATAAATAACCATAATAACTATGATAATCAACTATAACTAACTATAATAACTATAATAATCAACTATAACTAACTATAATAACTATGATAATCATGTATAACTAACTATAATAACTATGATAATCAACTATAACTAACTATAATAACTATGATAATCAACTATAACTAACTATAATAACTATGATAATCAACCATAACTAACTATAATAACTATGATAATCAACTATAATTAACTATGATAATCAACTATAACTAACTATAATAACTATGATAATCAACTATAACTAACTATAATAACTATGATAATCAACTATAACTAACTATAATAACTAAGATAATCAACCATAACTAACTATAATAACTATGATAATCAACTATAATTAACTATGATAATCAACTATAACTAACTATAATAACTATGATAATCAACTATAACTAACTACAATAACTATGATAATCAACTACAACTAACTATAATAACTATGATAATCAACCATAACTAACTATAATAACTATGATAATCAACTATAACTAACTATAATAGCTATGATAATCAACTATAACTAACTATAATAACTATGATAATCATGTATAACTAACTATAATAACTATGATAATCAACTATAACTAACTATAATAACTATCATAATCAACTATAACTAACTACAATAACTATGATAATCAACTATAACTAACTATAATAACTATGATAATCAACTATAACTAACTTTAATAACTATGATAATCAACTATAACTAACTATAATAACTATGATAATCAACTATAACTAACTATGATAATCAACTATAACTAACTATAATAACTATTATAATCAACTAACTATAATAACTATTATAATCAACTAACTATAATAACTATTATAATCAACTATAACTAACTATGATAATCAACTATAACTAACTATAATAACTATGATAATCAACTATAACTAACTATGATAATCAACTATAACTAACTATAATAACTATGATAATCAGCTATAACTAACTATGATAATCAACTATAACTAAATATAATAACTATGATAATCAACTATAACTAACTATAATAACTATGATAATCAACTATAACTAACTATGATAATCAACTATAACTAACTATAATAACTATGATAATCAACTAACTATAATAACTATGATAATCAACTATAACTAACTATGATAATCAACTATAACTAACTATAATAGCTATGATAATCAACTATAACTAACTATAATAACTATGATAATCATGTATAACTAACTATAATAGCTATGATAATCAACTATAACTAACTACAATAACTATGATAATCAACTATAACTAACTATAATAACTAGGATAATCAACTATAACTAACTATAATAACTATGATAATCAACTATAACTAACTATGATAATCAACTATAACTAGCTATAATAACTATGATAATCAATTATAACTAACTATAATAACTATGATAATCATGTTTAACTAACTATAATAACTATGATAATCATGTTTAGCTAACTATAACTATGATAATCAACTAACTATAATAACTATGATAATCAACTATAACTAACTATAATAACTATGATAATCAACTATAACTAACTATAATAACTATGATAATCAACCATAACTAACTATAATAACTATGATAATCAACTATAATTAACTATGATAATCAACTATAACTAACTATAATAACTATGATAATCAACTATAACTAACTATAATAACTATGATAATCAACTATAACTAACTATAATAACTATGATAATCAACCATAACTAACTATAATAACTATGATAATCAACTATAATTAACTATGATAATCAACTATAACTAACTATAATAACTATGATAATCAACTATAACTAACTATAATAATAATCTATAACTATAATAACTATGATAATCAACCATAACTAACTATAATAACTATGATAATCAACTATAACTAACTATAATAGCTATGATAATCAACTATAACTAACTATAATAACTATGATAATCAACTATAACTAACTATAATAACTAAGATAATCAACCATAACTAACTATAATAACTATGATAATCAACTATAATTAACTATGATAATCAACTATAACTAACTATAATAACTATGATAATCAACTATAACTAACTACAATAACTATGATAATCAACTACAACTAACTATAATAACTATGATAATCAACCATAACTAACTATAATAACTATGATAATCAACTATAACTAACTATAATAGCTATGATAATCAACTATAACTAACTATAATAACTATGATAATCATGTATAACTAACTATAATAACTATGATAATCAACTATAACTAACTATAATAACTATCATAATCAACTATAACTAACTACAATAACTATGATAATCAACTATAACTAACTATAATAACTATGATAATCAACTATAACTAACTTTAATAACTATGATAATCAACTATAACTAACTATAATAACTATGATAATCAACTATAACTAACTATGATAATCAACTATAACTAACTATAATAACTATTATAATCAACTAACTATAATAACTATTATAATCAACTAACTATAATAACTATTATAATCAACTATAACTAACTATGATAATCAACTATAACTAACTATAATAACTATGATAATCAACTATAACTAACTATGATAATCAACTATAACTAACTATAATAACTATGATAATCAGCTATAACTAACTATGATAATCAACTATAACTAAATATAATAACTATGATAATCAACTATAACTAACTATAATAACTATGATAATCAACTATAACTAACTATGATAATCAACTATAACTAACTATAATAACTATGATAATCAACTAACTATAATAACTATGATAATCAACTATAACTAACTATGATAATCAACTATAACTAACTATAATAGCTATGATAATCAACTATAACTAACTATAATAACTATGATAATCATGTATAACTAACTATAATAGCTATGATAATCAACTATAACTAACTACAATAACTATGATAATCAACTATAACTAACTATAATAACTAGGATAATCAACTATAACTAACTATAATAACTATGATAATCAACTATAACTAACTATGATAATCAACTATAACTAGCTATAATAACTATGATAATCAATTATAACTAACTATAATAACTATGATAATCATGTTTAACTAACTATAATAACTATGATAATCATGTTTAGCTAACTATAACTATGATAATCAACTAACTATAATAACTATGATAATCAACTATAACTAACTATAATAACTATGATAATCAACTATAACTAACTATAATAACTATGATAATCAACCATAACTAACTATAATAACTATGATAATCAACTATAATTAACTATGATAATCAACTATAACTAACTATAATAACTATGATAATCAACTATAACTAACTATAATAACTATGATAATCAACTATAACTAACTATAATAACTATGATAATCAACCATAACTAACTATAATAACTATGATAATCAACTATAATTAACTATGATAATCAACTATAACTAACTATAATAACTATGATAATCAACTATAACTAACTACAATAACTATGATAATCAACTACAACTAACTATAATAACTATGATAATCAACCATAACTAACTATAATAACTATGATAATCAACTATAACTAACTATAATAGCTATGATAATCAACTATAACTAACTATAATAACTATGATAATCATGTATAACTAACTATAATAACTATGATAATCAACTATAACTAACTATAATAACTATCATAATCAACTATAACTAACTACAATAACTATGATAATCAACTATAACTAACTATAATAACTATGATAATCAACTATAACTAACTTTAATAACTATGATAATCAACTATAACTAACTATAATAACTATGATAATCAACTATAACTAACTATGATAATCAACTATAACTAACTATAATAACTATTATAATCAACTATCTATAATAACTATTATAATCAACTAACTATAATAACTATTATAATCAACTATAACTAACTATGATAATCAACTATAACTAACTATAATAACTATGATAATCAACTATAACTAACTATGATAATCAACTATAACTAACTATAATAACTATGATAATCAGCTATAACTAACTATGATAATCAACTATAACTAAATATAATAACTATGATAATCAACTATAACTAACTATAATAACTATGATAATCAACTATAACTAACTATGATAATCAACTATAACTAACTATAATAACTATGATAATCAACTAACTATAATAACTATGATAATCAACTATAACTAACTATGATAATCAACTATAACTAACTATAATAGCTATGATAATCAACTATAACTAACTATAATAACTATGATAATCATGTATAACTAACTATAATAGCTATGATAATCAACTATAACTAACTACAATAACTATGATAATCAACTATAACTAACTATAATAACTAGGATAATCAACTATAACTAACTATAATAACTATGATAATCAACTATAACTAACTATGATAATCAACTATAACTAGCTATAATAACTATGATAATCAATTATAACTAACTATAATAACTATGATAATCATGTTTAACTAACTATAATAACTATGATAATCATGTTTAACTAACTATAACTATGATAATCAACTAACTATAATAACTATGATAATCAACTATAACTAACTATAATAACTATGATAATCAACTATAACTAACTACAATAACTATGATAATCAACTATAACTAACTATAATAACTATGATAATCAACTATAACTAACTATAATAACTATGATAATCAACTATAACTAACTATAATAACTATGATAATCAACTATAACTAACTATGATAATCAACTATAACTAACTATAATAACTATTATAATCAACTATAACTAACTATGATAATCAACTATAACTAACTATAATAACTATTATAATCAACTATAACTAACTATGATAATCAACTATAACTAACTATAAGAACTATGATAATCAACTATAACTAACTATGATAATCAACTATACCTAAATATAATAACTATGATAATCAACTATAACTAACTATAATAACTATGATAATCAACTATAACTAACTATGATAATCAACTATAACTAACTATAATAACTATGATAATCAACTAACTATAATAACTATGATAATCAACTATAACTAACTATAATAGCTATGATAATCAACTAACTATAATAACTATGATAATCAATGTAACGGCCTACCCAAACATATAACAAAAACACAAAATACAATGACCAAGGCGTGACAGAATCCCCCCCCTAAGGTGCGGACTCCCGGACGCACCTCAAGAGCATAGGGAGGGTCCGGGTGGGCGTCTGTCCATGGTGGCGGTTCAGGCTCGGGACGTGGACTCCACTCCATTAATGTCCTAGTTCCTCCCCTTCGCGTCCTGGGATAATCCACCTTCTCCGCCGACCATGGCCTAATAGTCCTCACCCAGATCCCCACATAACTGAGGAGCAGCCCGGGACAGAGGGGCAGCTCGGGACAGAGGGGCATCTCAGGACAGAGGGGCATCTCAGGACAGAGGGGCATCTCAGGACAGAGGGGCAGCTCGGGACAGAGGGGCAGCTCGGGACAGAGGGGCAGCTCAGGACCAAAGCAGCCCAGTACTGAGAGGAAGCCCAGTACTGAGAGGAAGCCCAGTACTGAGAGGAAGCCCAGTACTGAGAGGAAGCCCAGTACTGAGAGGAAGCTCAGGCAGGTAGTAGGCTCCGGTAACTCCTGGCTGGCTGGCGGAACTGGAAGAGTCAGGTTGTCGGGCAGATCTGGAAGAGACTGGTTGTCGGGCAGATCTGGAAGAGACTGGTTGTCTGGCAGATCTGGAAGAGACTGGTTGTCTGGCGGCGCTGGGCAGACTGGGAGCACTGGCGGCACTGGGCAGACTGGGAGCATTGGCGGCGCTGGGCAGACTGGGAGCACTGGCAGCGCTGGGCAGACTGGGAGCACTGGCGGCGCTGGGCAGACTGGGAGCACTGGCGGCGCTGGGCAGACTGGGAGCACTGGCGGCGCTGGGCAGACTGGGAGCACTGGCGGCGCTAAACAGGCGGGAGACTCCGACAGCGTAGGAGAGGAGAAAGGCGCTGGCTGCGCTGAACAGGCGAGGCGCACTGGAGGCCTGGTGCGTGGTGCTGGAACTGGTGGTACTGGATCGAGGACACGCACAGGAAGCCTGTTGCGGGGAGCTGCTACCGGAAAACTGGTGTGTAGAGGTGGCTCTGGATAGACCGGACCGTGCAGGCGCACTGGAGCTCTTGAGCACCGAGCCTGCCCAAGCTTACCCGGCTCGATGCCTACTCTAGCCCGGCCAATAGGAAGGGCTGGTATGTGCCGCACCTGGCTCTGCACCCGCACTGGAAACACCGTGCGCTCCATAACATAACACGGTGCCTGCCCGGTCTCTCTAGCCCAACGGTGAGCACAGGGAGTTTGCGCAGGTCTCCTACCTGGCATAACTATTCTCCCTTCTAGCCTCCCCCCAATAATTTTTTTGGGCTGCTTTTCCGGCTTCCAACCGCGTCGCCGTGCTGCCTCCTCATACCTGCGCCTCTCCGCTTTAGCCGCATCTATTTCTTCCTTGGGACGGCGATATTCTCCAGGCTGAGCCCAGGGTCCTTTACCGTCTAATTCCTCCTCCCATGTCCAATTCTCCAAGTGGTGCAGCCTCTCCCACTGCGACTGTTCTTCATGATTAACAGGGAGAGATGGCTCAGGTCTGAACCCTGACTCAGCCACTCTCTCTCTGCGCTCTCCCCCAATAAATATTTGGGGGTTACTTTCAGTTTTCGCTCTGCGTCGACGTGTTTCCTTTTAGACTCCATTCGTCTATAGCCCTCTTCGCACTGCTGAAGCGAATCCCAGGCGGGCTCCTGCACTCTCTCTGGGTCGGCCGCCCACCTGTCGATTTCTTCCCACGTCGTATACTCCATGCCTATACCGTCCATAACGTCCTCCTTTAGCTCCTGCCAGTTACCTACGTCGTTGCCAGTTACACGCTGCTCGGTCCGTGAGAGGTGGGTGTTTCTGTAACGGCGTTCGTCTTTTGAAGAAAGAGAGTCGGACCGAAATGCAGCGTGTTGGTTCCTCATGACTTTAATGAAATGAATCGCGGTACATGAAATAACTGAATACTAAATACAAAAACAACAGAACGGAACGTGAAACTTATTACAGCCTATCTGGTGAATACAACACAGAGATAGAAACAAACACCCACGAAATACAAAGCGAACTCAGGCTGCCTAAATACGGTTCCCAATCCGAGACAACGAGAATCACCTGACTCCAATTGAGAACCGCCTCAGGCAGCCAAGCCTAACTAGACACACCCCTAATCATACACAATCCCAATGTATACAAACCCCAATACGAAACACAACATATGAACCCATGTCACACCCTGGCCTACCCAAACATATAACAAAAACACAAAATACAATGACCAAGGCGTGACAATCAACTATAACTAACTATGATAATCAACTATAACTAACTATAATAACTATGATAATCAACTATAACTAACTATAATAGCTATGATAATCAACTATAACTAACTATAATAACTATGATAATCAACCATAACTAACTATAATAACTATGATAATCAACTATAACTAACTATAATAACTATGATAATCAACTAACTATAATAACTATGATAATCAACTATAACTAACTATGATAATCAACTATAACTAACTATAATAACTATGATAATCAACTATAACTAACTGTAATACCTATGATAATCAACTATAACTAACTATAATAACTACGATAATCAACTAACTATAATAACTACGATAATCAACTATAACTAACTATAATAACGATGATAATCTACTATAACTAACTATAATAACTATGATAATAAACTATAACTAACTATGATAATCAACTATAACTAACTATAATAACTATGATAATCAACTATAACTAACTATGATAATCTACTATAACTAACTATAATAACTACTATGATAATAAACTATAACTAACTATGATAATCAACTATAACTAACTATAATTACTATGATAATCAACTATAACTAACTATAATAACTATGATAATCAACTATAACTAACTATAATAACTATGATAATCAACTATAACTAACTATAATAGCTATGATAATCAACTATAACTAACCATAATAGCTATGATAATCAACTATAACTAACTATAATAACTATGATAATCAACTATAATAACTATGATAATCAACTATAACTAACTATAATAACTATGATAATCAACTATAACTAACTATAATAGCTATGATAATCAACTATTTAATTTTACCTTTATTTAACCAGGCAAGTCAGTTAAGAACATATTCTTATTTTCAATGACGGCCTGGGAACAGTGGGTTAACTGCCTGTTCAGGGGCAGAACGACAGATTTGTACCTTGTCAGCTCGGGGGTTTGAACTCGCAACCTTCCGGTTACTAGTCCAATGCTCTAACCACTAGGCTAACTATAATAACTATGATAATCAACTATAATAACTATGATAATCAACTATAACTAACTATAATAACTATGATAATCAACTATAACTAACTATAATAGCTATGATAATCATATATAACTAACTATAATAACGATGATAATCAACTAACTATAATAACGATGATGCTTTATAACCGTGTTATGTGTATAATGATGTTTTGTTCTCTGCAGCAGCTGGATGAGATGTGGCAGGAGCTGCGTTGGATCACTGATGCCCTGCAGTATGCCCGCTACAAGCATCCCAGTGGCGGGGTGCCCATCACCAGCCTGGTCAATGCCAGCAAGCTTGAGTCAGACCAGGGGGCACAGAAGAGTGACTCAGCATCCTCTACCATGGACTACCTACCCACACCATCACCCTCACCTGAGCTACGACCCAGGAAGGCTGCTAGTGGTGAGGAGAATGACACACACACGCAAGCACTCACACACACACACACACACACACACACACACACACACACACACACACACACACACACACACACACACACACACACACACACACACACACACACACACACACACACACACACACACACCATCTTGGCTGTCCATCGAAGATGATGATGACGATGCTCCTCTTGTGGATGGGGGGTAGGGAGGGGTGTGTTAGCACTTCAAGACACACACACTCATATCTCTACATACGTGGCATACAACAACAACAACAACAACAACAACAAAACAAATCACCCTCACTCTCCACATACTGGAAGTATGTCAGGGATGGCCTTTATCTTTATGCTAAACACATACCCCCACTCTAGAATCATAGTTTGTTCTGTGTCTGTGTGCAACACTGTCTTGTACATGAACTGTATGTGTCCACTGGGCACACACTGGTTGAATCAATGTTGTTTCCATGTCATTTTAATTAAATTTACGTTGAACCAACGTGGAATAGACATTGAATTGACCTCTGTGCCCAATGGGTTGTTTCTGACCCGTCTGTCTGTCTGTCTGTTTCCTCCCTCAGACTCCCAACTGGGGTCAGATGAGGACGGTTGTTCAGAGGTGTTCCTGCCAACAGACAGCGACTATGACTCCAGCGAGGCCTTGTCCCCCCGTGAGCTGGACCTGCTCTACTCTTCCCAACAGGACCTCTCCCAGCAGGCTGTGCACGCCCTGGGAGGCAGCGCTCCCGACGTACTGCAGATACACGAACTAAGGTACAATAACGACATTTAACCTCTGACCCTGACGTACCGCAGATACACAAACTAAGGTACAATAACGACCTCTAACCCTGACCCAGACGTACTGCAGATACACAAGCTCAGGCACCACCTTTAACCCCTGACCCTGACGTACTGCGGATACACGAACTAAGGTACAATAACGACCTCTAACCCTGACCCCGACGTACCGCAGATACACAAACTAAATTATGAGAACAACCTTGTAAGAATATTTTAAGATAATACACAACGCAGAGGACTAGAGGTAAATAGGGAATTAACGATCAATGGAAAAGTTGTTTTTCAGTTCAACATCTGGTTCAAATCTGTGTAGGGGTTTCAGTCCTGGACTCATAGCTACGTGGCAAGATCTCGTTGGTCTGAATCGTCTATACATTGAGCCTGAAACAGGAAACTTGTTATTTGACCATTGGCCCAATTTTACTGCAAGGAATTCTAATTGGTCAACCACAGACTACGGTTGGGGGTTATAAATTACATCCTGTCACTTTGTTCTGTGGAGAATCATTTAGGACCTGGAAGAAGGAACATTGACCATCTACTTCCCAGCGTAACATCTATGATTTGTTATTTTTGAATAAACCTATTTGTCTCCCCCTGATTTGCTTTGGGGTCTGTGTTATTCAAGAATAACATCAGCTGCTAACAACCTCTAACCCCTGACCCTGACATACTGCAGATACACAAGCTCAGGAAGAGAATGACCTCTAACCCCTGACCCTGACATACTGCAGATACACAAGCTCAGGAAGAGAATGACCTCTAACCCCTGACCCTGACATACTGCAGATACACAAGCTCAGGAAGAGAATGACCTCTAACCCCTGACCCTGACATACTGCAGATACACAAGCTCAGGAAGAGAATGACCTCTAACCCCTGACCCTGACATACTGCAGATACACAAGCTCAGGAAGAGAATGACCTCTAACCCCTGACCCTGACTGCAGATACACAAGCTGAGGAAGAGAATGACCTCTAACCCCTGACCCTGACATACTGCAGATACACAAGCTCAGATGTGTCCCTGTCCCCCACTCTCTTGTCCTCTATAATCTAATGTGTTGTCTTTTTGACAGAGCCTTGAATATAACCTAATGGATCTTTTTTTTCCCTTTCCAGGTACAGCATCTGCCATCCCAAAGACCTCCCTCTCTCCCCCGCCTTCCCCCTCTCCCCAGGCCCACTCCTCTCCCCCGCCTTCCCCCTATCCTCAGCCCCACCCTTCTCCCCTGCCCTCATTCTCCCCAAGACCACCCTTTCTTGCACCAAAATCCTGGAGGGTCTCTCCCTCTCCAAGACAACCCAGGACCAGCACTCCTCCACCCCCCTGTGGCCCCTAGCCAACCCCCCAACCAAGCGGAAGCTGCTGTCCAGAATCCACGGGGCCGCTGGGCCCCAGCACTGGTTGAAGAGCCACAGCGACAGCCACACTGGGTCCCTGTCTGAGGGGGTCTATACCAGGCAGAAGGACCCAGACCTGCCCCTGGATCTCCTATCCCCTCAGGGGGAGACATACATTAGTCATGCTTCCTGTGTCCTGGAGGGCAGTGGGGTGGGGCAGAGGGAGCCCAGGCCCCATGTCAGGAGGATCTTTGTGGAACCGTGTAAGGAAACATCGCTTGAGAACAGGGGCTGGGGAGAGGAGGAGAGAGGGATGGAGGGACGGGGGGAGAGAGGGGCAGGGGTGATGGTGGTTGTCACAGAGGAGGGGTCAGGAGAGGAGGCATCTGAAGGAACAACAGCCCAGGATGTGGACTCAGACAACCAAACGAACACACAGGTGTCAGAGATCCTCAGCAGCACGCTCTAGGATTGGATGATAATCAGTAACACGCTCTAGGGATTGGATGATAATCCGTAACACGCTCTAGGGATTGGATGATAATCCGTAACACGCTCTAGGGATTGGATGATAATCAGTGACACGCTCTAGGATTGGATGATAATCAGTAACACGCTCTAGGATTGGATGATAATCAGTAACACGCTCTAGGATTGGATGATAATCAGTAACACGCTCTAGGGATTGGATGATAATCAGTAACACGCTCTAGGATTGGATGATGGTTTGGCATGGTGCTCCAGGGTCTGGTTGCACCAGTTGGGCATAACAAAGGTAATGCACGTTCATGAGATTTAATGCTTCAAAATGATGGTTGCTAGGCAGCCCCCATTCGTAGGCTGTTTCCATCCTCGTGGTGGTTTTAAACTTACCTTCACTTCGCAAAGCCCACCGCTATGCATGTTTTCTTAACCAGAACAGGTTGGATCCATAAAGAATCACTGTGGGAATAGATATCACACATTTAGCATGTTATAATGTAACATAAATCAAGTGTATTATTTTGCTATTGACTCACGCTTAGGCAACTCCAAAAGCCTGCGCAGGTTGTAAAATATGAGACTCATATCCTTTTGAAAATATAGATCGCTATCATAATGACGAGAGTCCCAATTTAACCCTACGCCTGCTCCCTACTAGATGTAGAGTCTATGCCCAGTCATAGCTCATAGAAGGGCTTACGACCAGGTGGTGCAACAGGTATCATTTTTAGAGCCGGCGTACAGTGCGTTTTATGTCGGGTGTAGAGTAACGATCCACTTACAACCCGGTGCAACCGGCCCCAGGATTGGACGATGCTCAGGTGAAAAGTCTAGCATTGGCCCATGTTCAGTAACACACTCTAGCATTTGACAGTGGTTCAGTAACGTCCTCCAGGATTGGACGACGGCTCAGCAACATGTTCTTGGAGTGAACGATACTGAGTAACAAACTTTTGAATGATTGGACAATGGATAATTGATGACATTTGGATGGAGCACTATCATTTTGGAACGCTGCATACAATATGTATCCCTCCACAGTGTATCCAAACTGCCATCAATGCACCTTTCCCTGTCTGTTTCTGCCTCTGTGTGTGTTTGTGTGGGCCTCGTTCCTTCTTTCATCGCTTTCTCTCTGTCCTTCATATCCCTGTGGACAGGCATGCTGAACTGACTCTGAGCTCGTGGACCTCGTTCCTTCTTTCATCGCTTTCTCTCTGTCCTTCATATCCCTGTGGACAGGCATGCTGAACTGACTCTGAGCTCGTGGGCCTCGTTCCTTCTTTCATCGCTTTCTCTCTGTCCTTCATATCCCTGTGGACAGGCATGCTGAACTGACTCTGAGCTCGTGGACGTGTGTAGCTCACAGACGGGACAATCCTTGCTCTCTCTGTACAATGTACTAGAGACTCAAGTTGCTGGCCAACTGTCTGAACTGTAGAACTCAGAACCAAGCCAAGGCTCCAACTGTTATGACCTATAACCAATGCAACATGAACTAAAGCACTGCTTTACCTTTGCACTTGAATCTGTGTTGACGGCCGCAAGATCTCGGAGTTGCTATTTCAATTGATGGGTATCCGTGGTACATTTGTCGATTTCCATATTAGATACACGCCTTGTGTTTCTCTACACAGCAAATTGGCCAGTGTTAACTAGTGTTGCTTTTTCAGTGTAGCGTTTCCAGTGTTGATTCAGGAGTTAAATATAGCACTGTAAATATTTAAAGAACCACAGTGTTGGTGTTAAATAACCAGAGTTGAACCAAAACCTCTGCCATCATTATCATATTTCCCAGCATGCTCTATTGCAGGTTGAATTGTTTGTTTAAATATCTATGTTTTTTGCATGCACATTGATTAATTGATGTTATTCTACTTAAAGGGCTCAGTGCAGTCCAAAATGTGATTTTCCAGTATTGTATATATATTTCCACACTATGAGGTTGGAATAATACTGTGAAATTGTGAAAATTATGAAAATGCCCTTTTAGTGTAAGAGCTGTTTGAAAAGACGCCTGCAATTTCAGCCTGTTTTAGTGGGATGGAGCTGTAAATGAGTTAATAGACCAATAAGAGAGTTCCAAACTACCTTGTCAATAATGTCTAGTTTTCAGTTTTCCCCTCCCCCACTCAGACCTGTCCAAGACAGTCCTGGCTAAAGTCTTGCTTGAGAAATTGCTCTTTGCTAAGAAGCTATTTTTGTTTTCTTTTTGACAATTTTAATTGCAAACAATCACAGTAAGGTACTTAATTGTTACCCAGAAATGATTTGATGTTGAGATAAAAACAACTGCATTGGACCTTATAAAATATAAATAACATCCATTTTTCTGAAATAATCTAATCTGTTACTTGGATTTAATGCACCCTTTACTGAAATGGCCGTTCCAGTTTAGATGGGTTAGGTAGTCTAATATCTTAGTATTCCCAACCCTGGAAGTCGGGTGAAAAAATGTCAACTAAATTGGATATTCCTGCGGCTGGATTCCAATAGGAATTACACATCACTTTGCAAACCAGCATAATGCGACTTGCAGGCCTGATATGGAGTTTCAGGCCACTGTATGAGGGTAAAACTAGGCCCTCAAAGTAAGGCCTTAAGAAATATTTATTTTATTGTCTTATATAATTACATAATATGATATGATAACATTCGCTTAGGATCTCACCTAGTGAAGATCACAGGACTGAAAATGCAACAACCATGTCTCTGTCACTAACAAATAAAGTCATGAGTGGTAACTCTACAATATAATCGAAAGGCAAGGCACTCTGGGAAATATGCAAATAAGACTTCACACTAAGCAAAGCGTTAATCTAACTCTGAAAATTGTGGACATGTACGCTTGAGAATTTGCTGTGTAGGTGTCTCAGCATGGACTATAAGCACCCGCAGTGAATGTACTGTCATGGTTTAAAAGTTGGTTTTCTGTGGTAATTAATGTGTCATTACCATCATGCTAAGCTGGTTCTTTTGTGGTTCTGTTACAACAAAAGTCAACCGGAGTCTCATTTAGAATAACAGTGACATTCTTCATACACTAAAACAGTCACTTTTCATATCTTTCTCAGACTAACAACATCACCAGCATTTAATATCAAATCAAATTGGATTTTGTCACATCGTAAACAACCGGTGTAGACTAACAGTGAAATGCTTACTTCACAACAATGCAGAGAGAAAAATATATAAAAATACACACCGAGTAGATGATAACTTGGCTATATACCAGTACCGAGTCCACATGCAGGGGTAGGACGTAATTTCGGTAGATACAGTATGTACGTATTCAGACCACACTATGTTTTCAACATTTTGTTAAATTACTGCCTTATTCTAAAATTGATGTCATACGTATTTCCTCATCAATCTACACACAATACCTCATAACGACAAAGTTAAAACAGGTTTAGACATTTTTGCAAATTTATTACAAATAAAAAACAGAAATATCACATTTTACATAAGTATTGAGAGCCTTCACTCAGTACTTTGTTGTAGCACCTTTGGCAGTGATTACAGCCTCTAGTCTTCTTGGGTATGACGCTACAAGCTTGCCACACCTGTATTTGGGGGAGTTTCTCCCATTTTTCTCTGCAGATCCTTTCAAGCACTGTCAGGTTGGATGGGGAGTGTTGCTGCCCAGCTATTTTCAGGTATCTCCAGAGATGTTTGATCGGGTTCAAGTCCGGTCTCTGGCTGGGCTCCTCAAGGACATTCAGAGACTTGTCCCTAAGCCACTCCTGTGTTGTCTTGGCTGTGTGTTTAGGGTCATTGAACCTGACAAGCCTCCCAGTCCCTGCTGCTGAAAACCCTCCCCACAGCATGAATCTGCCACCACCATGCTTCACAGTAGGGACGGTTTCCTCCAGACGTGACACTTGACATTCAGGCCAGAGGGATCAATCTTGGTTTCATCAGACCAGAGAATCTTTTTTCTCATGGTCAGAGTAATTTAGGTGCCTTTTGGCAAACTGCAAGCTGGCTGTCATGTGTTAAAGAAACAGGGAAGCACTGCTAAGGTACACAATAATATGTTTTGGTAGACAGAAGCTGCTAAGGTACACAATAATATGTTTTGGTAGACAGAAGCTGCTCTTTGGTAAAAGTAGGTAAATTGTTCATCAAAATGAACAGAGGACCAAGACAATACCATTAAGGCCTGATTGGTGGAGTGCTGTAGAGATGGTTGTCCTTCTGGAAGTTTCTCCCATCTCTACAGTGGAACTCTGTCAGAATGACCATCAGGTTATTGTTCACCTACCTGACCAAGGCCCTTCTCCCCTGATTGCTCAGTCTGGCCGGGCGGCCAACTCTAGGAAGAGTCTTGATGGTTCAAAACTTCTTCCATTTAAGAATGATGGAGGCCACTGTGCTCTTGGGGCCCTTCCATGCGTCAGAAATGTTTTGATAGCCTTTCCCAGATCTGTGCTTCAATACAATGCAGCAGGTTGCCTAGTGGGGCGGCAGGTAGCCTAGTGGTTAGCGTGTTGCACCAGTAACCAAAAGGTTGCTGGATTGAATCACTGAGCTGACAATGTAAAAATCTGTTGTTCTGCCTCTGAACAAGGCAGTTAACCCACTGTTCCCCGGTAGGCCGTCACTGTAAATAAGAATTTGTTCTTAACTGACTCGCCTAGTTAAATAAAATAAAAATCTGTCTTGAAGCTGTGTGGACAGTTCCTCTGACATGCACTGTCAACTGTGGTACTTTATATAGACAGGTGTGTGCCTTTCCAAATCATGTCCAATCAATTGAATGTACCACAGGTGGACTCCAATGAAGTTGTAGAAACAACTCAAGGATGATCAATGGAAACAGGGTGCACCGGAGCTCAATTTCAATTCTCATAACAAATGGTCTGAATACTTATGCAAATAAGATATTTCTGTTCTTAACACTTTATAAATTGTTGCCCAGTCATTATGGGGTTTTGTGTGTAGATTGATGAGGAAAATGTTTATTTTAATACATTTTAGAATAAGGCTGTAACGTAACAAAATGTGGAAAAAGTGAAGGGGTCTGAATAATTTCAGAATGCGCTGTAGATAGGGGTCAAGATCTTTCTAGTATACAGTAGTAAACAGTTATGAATCTTTAAGTGGACTGTAGGTTGCCCCTGGGCCATGTTCTGACAAGCCCATCGTTAAGAATACTGATGATGACGAGAATATTAAACATTCCATAGCGAGCTGCAATGAATTCCAATATCATAGCCCCTATATCCCTATAAGTATTTTTGTACTCTATTTTAAAACGTTGATAACTTGCTATTTTGCATTGAATGTCTACCATTTGTCTTGTACTTGAATCAAATGGAGATTTATTATCTTGTTGGCATGGACTTTGTTTTGTACCTGTGTGGACTGTAGCTTGTGTCCAGTTTGATTTTGTGCCACCCCCCTTGGTTTGGCATGAGAAAGTCAAGGTTTAGAGATCAGGGGTCATGGACTGGTGGGGTCAGAGGCTGCACTTTACATCGTGGACTTTAGTATGCGGTGTGAAGTTATGTTTCTGTTATGTTTCCATGACACTTTAAGGGTTGCTTTTGAACTGTTTAATCATGAACACTGTAGCGTTATGTTTTTATCCTGTGTTCTCTGGTACAGAGTATTATACTGTCTATAGTATTAATACTCTGTTGTAGAGATGAATACAGCGTATTGGATTCATGTTATTAGAGTAACATTTCCAGGACCAGCTAATAATTGTGCTCATATGAAGTGAATCCACACCATGGATAATATCAGACTAAATTGCACTTTGAACTTTGTATGTCTATTTTTATTTTATTCAAATGATGATACATCAAGCTAAAGCCCAAACAACACCTTTACAGGTTTATCAAAGCCGTATTGCATGGGTAAGAGGGAAACCGGAGCTAGCTTTTCACTATTTTAAAATGGCTGGTGACTATAAAACCTCATTTAAATGTAACGTACCGATCGAGGCCAGCTTTATCAGTAACGATTGTAAAACAAATTGTTGCATTATTAGAATATTAATATGGCGGAATAGTAATTGTTGACGTTTAAGTTTGGTGTTGCATCAACAGGTCATTTTTTTCCACTTGTCTCTTAAAGAAATACAGTATATATTAGCAACAATGTTTTTATCCATTAGGGAAATATGGAGCTAGGCTAGTAATTATTGTGTCCTCTCGACAGTATATAAGCTACCTGTGCATTTACAGGCTGTTGTAAATGAGTTCTTAAGAAAACTTATACTCTCACTTTTATTTACAGTCATGTGGTCTTTAAACCACTTCTCCAAATGACTAAAATCACTATGTTATTGTCTTAAGTGTTGGGCTTTGGTTTTGGGGGTAGGCCTACTACCAAATCCACCAGTCAATTGGGGGGGGGGGGGTCTACTACCAAATCCACCAGTTGATGGGGGGGGGGGGGGACAGGTATACTACCAAATCCACCAGTCAATGTATATTTCTCAGGAGTAAAAGCATAATCTGTTGATATGAAATATTGAATATTACTATGTTATTGTCCTATTGATTTAGTGATCTATGTCGCCCCACTTCCACACATTTCAATCACTCATTATTATTATTATTATTATTATTATTATTATTATTATATATATGGTCGAACAGCTAAAAGGCCATATCAGATCAGTCTCAATGTCTTTATGCCACGTGCACATAGTTGGCCAAAATCAAGTGGGATCATCATATCTGTATATTTTTGCATTTCCTTATAAATAGATGAACTGTTATAATTTCCTAAATGAAAATAAAGCTAATATGTTTGCTGTTGGGGATGATGTCAGTCCTAAAATCACCAGAGTTCCTATAATGTTTGACCAGTTGAAATAAACCTTTCCCATGTGGATGTTGTGCACAACACTGCCTCCGTCCGTCACTCACGACACTGCCTCCGTCCGTCACTCACGACACTGCCTCCGTCCGTCACTCACGACACTGCCTCCGTCCGTCACTCACGACACTGCCTCCGTCCGTCACTCACGACACTGCCTCCGTCCGTCACTCACGACACTGCCTCCGTCCGTCACTCACGACACTGCCTCCGTCCGTCACTCACGACACTGCCTCCGTCCGTCACTCTTCACTCACAACTTCGGTGATGACGACCGGCTAGTGGCCTGGTGCTGTCGCAATAACCTGGAACTCAACACAATAAAATTGTGGAAGTTGTGTTTGCCTGAGCCATCTCTCCCCCTCGAGATTGATGGCACAGCTGAATCATTCAAATTCCATCATCTCCCACAACCTCAAGTGGAAGAACAACAGCACAGCGGTCACCAAGGCGGCACACCGGCGGATTTAATACCTGCGGCAGCTGAAATAAAATCTCCCAGTCAACCCTGAAACAGTTTTACGCATCAATCGTTGAGTCCATCCTCACCTCCTCCATCACTGTCTGGTTTGGGTTGGGGTGTGCGTCTGCCAACCGCAAGGGCAAACTGAAACATATTGTCTGGATTGCAGACAGGGTCTTTCGGCTGCCACCTGCCCTCCATCAAGGTCCTGCACAAGTCAAGGGCAAGGAAGCGAGCAGGAAAGATCATCAACAACCCTTCCCACCCGGGTCACCTCCTCCTCCAAAAATGAACCTCTGGCAGGTGGTTCAGATCACTCCTTGACAAAATCTCCCGCTACCTGAACAGTTTCTTCCCCCGAGCTGTGGCCCTCACCAACCGGCCATCTGGCCAATAGAGACTAAAGGACTATCCTGTGGCCCTCACCAACCGGCCATCTGGCCAATAGAGACTAAAGGACTATCCTGTGGCCCTCACCAACCGGCCATCTGGCCAATAGAGACTAAAGGACTATGCTGTGGCCCTCACCAACCGGCCAATAGAGACTAAAGGACTATGCTGTGGCCCTCACCAACCGGCCATCTGGCCAATAGAGACTAAAGGACTAAGCTGTGGCCCTCACCTACCGGCCATCTGGCCAATAGAGACTAAAGGACTAAGCTGTGGCCCTCACCTACCGGCCATCTGGCCAATAGAGACTAAAGGACTAAGCTGTGGCCCTCACCTACCGGCCATCTGGCCAATAGAGACTAAAGGACTATGCTGTGGCCCTCACCTACCGGCCATCTGGCCAATAGAGACTAAAGGACTATGCTGTGGCCCTCACCTACCGGCCATCTGGCCAATAGAGACTAAAGGACTATGCAGTCTATGCTGCACACCACATCAAGCCATACCTGAACTGTACACTAAATAACTACAGAGTCCATCTCTCTGCATTTAGATACAGGTACCTCAGTAGTAGCAGCAACAAAATACTTTCAACAAAACTGTTACTGGGCAACAACCAACACAGGACATCAAAGAAGCTCTCTCCTCCTGACAAAGGAACACTGGCTTTTATCTGGCCGGAGAAGGAGTTGATAATTGAAAACAGCTGTTTCCCCTGACGAGAGGGAGGGTTCAGAGCTCCAATCATCGATGTGGCCGACCAATCAGCTGCTTAGAATCCAAGAAACCATTTCCTGAAATACAAACACATACAAACCCAAAACAACACAGAAACTGGGGAGCATAACATGCCCACCCCAAAACCTGCAAACTCCAAAAAACAAAAACCAACACGCATCCCCAGTTACTAAACCCGTGATAGAGCGTCGGCAACCACATTCGCAGAACCCTTCACATAGTTAATCTGGTTATTGTATCCCTGTACAATCAGAGCTGTTCTGATTGTACATTTGCCTAAGAAACACTAGAGGATTATGGTCTGTGAAGACCAGTACAGACAAGCCACTGGAGCCCACATATACCTCAAAAAACTATAAGGCTAATAATAAAGCCAGCGTCTCTTGTTCAATGGAGTACCTTGACTGACACAAATTGAACTTACGGGAGAAGAAACTGATGGGCCAATCCACTCCCTCGTTGTCTTCCTCCAAGAGAACCGAACCCACCCCCACTATACTAGCGTCTACCTCCAATTCCAACTGGGGCACTACAAAGTAGCACTTTGGCGGACTCAAAAACATACTTACAGTCCTGGGACCACTTAAATGGTACTTTGAGACTAAGCAGAGATGTAAGGGGAGCTAGAACCGTCAAAAAATTCTTGCACAACGTACGATAGTACCCTACCATCTCCAGGAATCTGCGCAACTGGCGGTGAGTCGTGGGAGCAGGAAAAGCAATAATTGCTTCCACTTTTCCAGTTACTGGGCACACTTGACCTCGTCCCACCTGCTTCCCTACGTAAGTCACAGCAGCCTTCCAGAACTCACACCTGCTTCCCTAAGTAAGTCACAGCAGCCTTCCAGAACTCACACTTGTTTCCCTAAGTAAGTCACAGCAGCCTTGCAGAACTCACACTTGTTTCCCTAAGTAAGTCACAGCAGCCTTCCAGAACTCACACTTGTTTCCCTAAGTAAGTCACAGCAGCCTTCGAGAACTCACACTTGTTTCCCTAAGTAAGTCACAGCAGCCTTCCAGAACTCACACTTGTTTCCCTAAGTAAGTCACAGCAGCCTTCCAGAACTCACACTTGTTTCCCTAAGTAAGTCACAGCAGCCTTCCAGAACTCACACTTGTTTCCCTAAGTAAGTCACACCAGCCTTCCAGAACTCACACTTGTTTCCCTAAGTAAGTCACACCAGCCTTCCAGAACTCACACTTGTTTACCTAAGTAAGTCACAGCAGCCTTCCAGAACTCACACTTGTTTCCCTAAGTAAGTCACAGCAGCCTTCCAGAACTCACACTTGTTTCCCTAAGTAAGTCACAGCAGCCTTCCAGAACTCACACTTGTTTCCCTAAGTAAGTCACACCAGCCTTCCAGAACTCACACTTGTTTCCCTAAGTAAGTCACACCAGCCTTCCAGAACTCACACTTGTTTACCTAAGTAAGTCACAGCAGCCTTCCAGAACTCACACTTGTTTCCCTAAGTAAGTCACAGCAGCCTTCCAGAACTCACACTTGTTTCCCTAAGTAAGTCACAGCAGCCTTCCAGAACTCACACCTGCTTCCCTAAGTAAGTCACAGCAGCCTTCCAGAACTCACACTTGGCCAAATTGAGGGTTAAAGAAGCATTCTCCAACCACTGAAACACACTTTTCAAGGTGGCGAGATGATCAGACCAAGTAGACCACATCGTCAAGGTTAACAGTATAATTTGGCACATCCGCGAACACAATGTTAACTTGGCGCTGAAAAGTAGCAGGTGCATTACACATTCCAAAGGGCATCGCAGTATATTGTACGAAGTTATCAGGCATCACGAAAGCCGAGATGTCAGACACTCGAGAGGTCAGAGGCACCTGCCAATAACCTTTTAGCAAATCTAGCTTACTAACATAAGCAGCAGAGACAATTCTATCAATGCAGTCATCTAAGCGAGGTAGATTTCTGGGTTGTCTACTACTTCTAACACAGAAGTGACGTTACCACCAGCGATATCGTTCCCTAGTAGCAATGTGACTCCTTTTACTGGCAATGTAGACACTACACCAACACGGAAACGTCCTGATACCAAGTCTGACAATAAGTGGACCCAGTGTAATGGTACAGGTACGGTCTCTATCCCCTGTAATATGACATGCGAGCCACAATATGTTTCAGGAGACCAGGGTAAAGCATCAGTAACGATTACTGACTGCGCTGCCCCTGTGTCTCGTAAGATTTGTGTGTCCAGTTAAGGAAACACAACCGGCAGAGATAAACGGAGCATAGATAGGACCCGGTTTCCCAAATGCTGAATCAATAACTCGGTCCAACGGACGAGCCAAAGACTAAACCCCCGCTTTTTAATTTAGGGGATGGTGACAGGGACTGTTTCTGTTTATTTTTCAAAACCGTGGCAGTCCGCAATCACGTGACCCTTTTGGTGACAGTAAAAACATTCACAGATTTAGTGCGAAGGCTTAGCGTCGTCGGAGGAAAAGCGACCTGAACGAGGCACTGATGACGTAATCGTCCGGCCTTCAAAACGTGGCGCACCAAAGACAGTCTTGTGTGTCAAAGCAGACTCATCTGCCAACACTGCTGCCTGGGCCAATGTCGCCACTTTCTGTTCATTTAAATTAACTACAATTCTACCAGGCAGGTTGCTTTTAAAATCCTCCAACAGCATCAACTCCTGAATATCAGTTTTTTGTGGTTCCTGAAACCCTGCCTATAAGCTTCAGGCACCAACTCATAAGCCTGCAACACGGTTGTTTAAACTATATCGTAGTGTAAACTGTCTTCCAGGGTGAGAGAAGCTACTACTTCCTTGGCTTTCCCAGACAATTTACATTGCAACAGGAGCGGCCAAACCTCTAGTGGCCAATGCAGCGCAGTGGCCGCAAGTTCAAACGCAGAGAAATAAGAATCAACGTCTGACTACCGAAATGGAAGGACTAAAGCAATATTGTTAAATACATCGAAGTGGGCATGATGATGAGCAGGTTGTGGAGTCTCACTGGAGCCAGTGTCTAGCTCCAGTTGTCAGATCCTTACCTCCTTGTCGGCTTGTATTTCCATTTTCCTCATTTAAAAATCAATCAGTCTAATGCACTCTTTATCTTTTTGCTCCATTTCCAAACGGGCCAGCCTCACCTTTAGTCTAGCGGTACCATCTGAGCGACCCAAAGCAGAAGATAAAGGGTTGAATTAGGGGAATGTAAAGGGGTACGAGCAACCGCGCCCTCCGCGCCGTCCTCTGACTTGGCATCGGAAGGTCTACCCATCTCCTCTCCTGAAGCCTTCCTCTCCTCATCTTTCAGCAAGAAAATGTGTTTTCTCACTAAACCCTCCATGACTAGAACCACAAGCTCAGCTTTTAGGGTTTTCTCAGGAATGATAAGTCCATAATGGTCAGCTATGGCGCAAAGGTCTACTATACGCGACCCCACCAAACAATCAACAGAGGGCGCTTCAATAAAATGGGAGACGGCTGAGGCAGCCATGGTACACAGCAGCATATTGAACACACGCAAACTAAACAAGTCATCCAAACTCACAACCTACCACCACACCTCAATCACCAATCACAGAAAGCTCAGAGCAGCAGGGGTCCTGTGGATTTAATCATCCTGGATGAGCCCCCATGATGTCACGTACGCCTCTTGGAGGATGGAACGCAAACCTGCTTAAGAAACACCCTGTCATCCTTACCCGCACCTACAATCACATACCTCTTCCACTCCACGGGGAACTGAGTGTAGCAGTGTGTTGCGTACCCTCCTTCAAGAGGCGTACGTAACATAATGGTGTTTTAACCTGACGAGAGGGAGGGTTCAGAGCTCCAATCATCGATGGGGCCGACCAATCAGCTGCTTAGAATCCTGGAAGCCATTTCCTGAAATACACACACATACAAACCCAAAACAACACAGAAACTGGGGAACGTAACACACTAACAGCACCATATCACAGAGTAACATTATGAGTATGTTGTCTTATCACTAGCAGCACCATATCATCAAGCAACATTCTGAGTATGCTGCATATCACTAGCAGTATCATCTCACCAAAGTTCTGAGTATGTTGTATTTAATTAGCAGCACCAAATCACCAATTAACATTCTGAGAATGTTGTATATCACTAGCAACACCATATCACAGAGTAGAAATATGAGGATGTTGTCTCTCACTAGCAGCACCATACCACAGAGAAACATTATGACTGTGTTGTCTATACTAGCAACACCATATCACCAAGTAGCAGTCTGACTATGCGTTAATGCGCTTGGCACATAAAGGTGATTCTGATTCTACAACTGCCTCTGCCTGTCACTCTTCACTCAGTTCAATGACTAGTGAAATCACTTCAAGAAGTAGAGACAAAACATACCGTTCAGTGGTGCATCTTTAATGGAAGATTCTTCTCTATTCTAATCGGCACTTTTTCAATCTGTACAATGAAATCTGGTTTTACCTTTCCTAGTAGCAGCTCAAGAGATATTGAGAGTACTGTATGTGAGTGGAGTTCTCTCACCTTCTCCTAGCCCTCCTCTCCTTTCCTCCCCCTTGCTTAATTCTCAGTTGAATACATCTTTTAGCTTTTTCAGCTGATAGTTTTCAATGGCTGTCAATATCCTGTGCCCACGGCGATGGAGTACAATGGAGCAAATCACGTTTTATTGGTCACATACACATATTTAGCAGATGTTTGTGTAACAAAATGCTTGTGTTCCTAGCTCCAACAGTGCAGTAGTATCTAACAATTCACAACAATACACACAAAATCTCAAAGTAAAAATATATTTAATATTAACACAAGAGCAATGTCGAACTGGCATTGACTAGAACACAGTAGAATATGCAACGCAACATCTCAAAGGCCTCCAGATATCAGCATCGGTCTGAAGGCACGGCAACTGGTATCCATGGCAACCACACAAAGGCGCTGTGTGCAGTCCTGATCTGCAATATTTAGTGATGAGAGAGGTAGAGGAGCGGGTACAGGTTTGGAAAGAGAGACAGGGGGAGATGAAAAGGGAAAGCATGGATGCAGATGGATTATTGACATATATTGTCTACTCTGTCAATGGCCATGTTTAGGAAGAGAGTGAGAGAGAAAAGAGCGTGAAATGACTTCATACAGCATTACAAATATTAGATCATTTTGGCATTACTCCTCAGGAGACTGAATAACTAAAACAGCAGCACAGAGATGTTATATATATATATACTGTATTTATTTACGAGGTAGACCAGCTTTAATATTGCAGACAGATTGCAGCTTCAATCAATGTAATTGTCTGCATCACTTCCAATTCCCCATATATTTTTGGGCAAATATACATACATACATACATACATACATACATACATACATACATACATACATACATACATACATACATACATACATACATACATACATACATACATACATACATACATACATACATACATACATACATACATACATACATACATACATACATACATACATACATACATACATACATACATACATACATACATACATACATACATACAGAGCCTTGCAAAAGTATTCATCCCCCTTGGGGTTTTTCCTATTTTGTTGCAATACAACCTTTAATTTAAGTGTATTTCAATTTGGATTTCATGTGATGGACAAACACAAAATAGTCCAAATTGATGAGGTGAAATTAGAAAAATAACCAATTACCTTCAGAAGTCACATAATTAGTTACATAAAGTCCACCTGTGTGCAATTTAATTGTCACATGTCTGTTACATGATCTCAGTATATAGTGGGGAGAACAAGTATTTGATACACTGCTGATTTTGCAGGTTTAATTTTTATCATAGGTACACTTCAACTGTGAGAGACAGAATCTAAAACAAAAATCCAGAAAATAACATTGTATGATTTTTAAGTAATTAATTTGCATTTTATTGCATGACATGAGTATTTGATCACCTACCAACCAGTACGAATTCTGGCTCTCACAGATCTGTTAGTTTTTCTTTAAGAAGTCCTCCTGTTCCCCACTCATTACCTGTATTAACTGCACCTGTTTGAACTCGTTAGCTGTATAAAATACACCTGTCCACATACTCAATCAAACAGACTCCAACCTCTCCACAATGGCCAAGACCAGAGAGCTGTGTAAGGACATCAGGGTTACATTTTTAGACCTGCACAAGGCTGGGATGGGCTACAGGACAATAGGCAAGCAGCTTGGTGAGAAGGCAACAAGTTCAAGATGACGGGTCAATCACCCTCGGTCTGAGGCTCCATGTAAGATCTCACCTCGTGGGGCATCAATGATCATGAGGAAGGTGAGGGGTCAGCCCAGAACTACACTGCAGGACCTGATCAATGACCTGAAGAGAGCTGGGACCACAGTCTCAAAGAAAACCATTAGTAACACACTACGCCGTCATGGATTAAAATCCTAGCTGCTTGAATCCACTCACTGGACTTGAATGATCACCTGGCTACGCATGCCTTTCCCTAATGTCACCATGCCTTTCCCTAACGTCACCATGCCGTGTCGATTGCTGTTCTGGTTTGTAACTATTGTTTTGTTTCACTGTAGAGCCTCTAGCACTGCTCAACACGCATCGGCTAACAATTTAGTTCCATCCCCCCACACACGCAGTGACATCACCTGGTTTAAATGCTATTTCTGGAGACAATATCTCTTTCATTATCACTATATGCACAGGTTTACCCCCACTGTATTCACATCCTACAATACTTTTGTCTGTGCATTATGCCTTGAATATATTCTACCGTGCCCAGAAATCTGCTCCTCTTACTCTCTGTTCTGAACGTACTAGGCGTCCAGTTCTGTTAGCCTTTAGCCGTACCATTATCCTACTCCCCCTCTGTTCCTCCGGTGATGTAGAGGTTAATCCAGGCCCTGCAGTGTCTACCTCCACTCCCATCCCCCAGGCTCTCTCATTTGTTGACTTCTGCAACCGTAAAAGCCTTGGTTTCATGCATGTTAACATTAGAAGCCTCCTCCCTAAGTTGGTTTTATTCACTGCCCTAGCACACTCCACTAATGTCCTAGCTGTGTCTGAATCCTGGCTTAGGAAGACCACCAAAAACCCTGAAATTTCCATTCCTAACTATAACATTTTCCGACAAGATAGAACTGCCAAAAGGGGCGGTGTTGTAATCTATTGCAGAGATGGCCTGCAGAGTTCTGTCCTACTATCCAGGTCTGTACCCAAACAATTTGAGCTTCTACTTCTAAAAATGAACCTTTCCAGAAACAAGTCTCTCACCGTTGCCGCTTTCTATAGACCCCCCTCTGCCCCCAGCTGTGCCCTCAACACCATATGTGATTTGATTGCCCCCCATCTATCTTCAGAGCAACTATGTGCCAAAAACAATGGGTCACAACTCCTGCATCTCTATCGCACGCTGGGTATGTACATAGTCAATGGTAGGCTTCGAAGGGACTCCTATGGTAGGTACACCTATAGCTCATCTCTTGGCAGTAGTACTATAGTACTGTAGACTACTTTATCACTGACCTCAACCTTACCTTTGATATTCAACCTATACCTGGTGTACCTATGATAAAAATTACAGACCTCTACATGCTTTGTAAGTAGGGAAAACCTGCAAAATCGGCAGTGTATCAAATACTTGTTCTCCCCACTGTATATACACCTGTTCTGAAAGTCCCCAGAGTCTGCAACACCACTAAGCAAGGGGTACCACCAAGCAAGCAGCGCCATGAAGACCAAGGAGCTCTCCAAACAAGTCAGGGACGAAGTTGTGGAGAAGTACAGATCACAGTTATAAAAAAATATCCTAAACTTTGAACATCCCATGGAGCACCGTTAAATCCATTATTAAAAAATGGAAAGAATATGGCACCACATCAAACCTGCCAAGAGAGGGCCACCCACCAAAACTCACGGACCAGGCAAGGAGTGCATTAATCAGAGAGGAAACAAAGAGACCAAAGATAACCCTGAAGGAGCAGCAAAGCAAACATATAGAAGAAGGTACTCTGGTCAGATGAGACTAAAATTCAGCTTTTTTGTAATCAAGGAAAATGCTATGTCTGGTGCAAACCCAACACCTCTCATCACCCCGAGAACACTATCCCCACATCCCCACAGTGAAACAGCATCCCCACAGTGTTGGCAGCATCATGCTGTCAGGATGTTTGTCCTGCTGGAAGGTGAACCTCCGTCCCAGTCTCATATCTCTGGAAGACTGAAACAGGTTTACCTCAAGAATTTCCCTGTATTTAGCGCCATCCATCATTCCTTCAATTATGACCAGTTTCCCAGTCCATGCCAATGAAAATAACCCTAAGTATACTGCTAAAGCAACACTTGAGTGGTTTAAGGGGAAACATTTAAATGAAACTGAATGAAACTGAAAGCGCGAACCACTGCTTTTAATCAGGGCAAGGTGTCTGGTAACATGTCCGAATATAAACAATGCAGCTATTCCCTCCGCAAGGCTATTAAACAAGCTAAGCGTCAGTACAGAGACAAAGTGGAATCTCAATTCAATGGCTCAGACACAAGAGGCATGTGGCAGGGTCTACAGTCAATCACGGACTACAAGAAGAAACCCAGCCCAGTCACAGACCAGGATGCCTTGCTCCCAGGCAGACTAAATAACTTTTTTGCCCGCTTTGAGGACAATACAGTGCCACTGACACAGCCTGCAACGAAAACATGCGGTCTCTCCTTCACTGCAGCCGAGGTGAGTAAGACATTTAAACGTGTTAACCCTCGCAAGGCTGCAGGCCCAGACGGCATCCCCAGCAGCGCCCTCAGAGCATGCCCAGACCAGCTGGCCGGTGTGTTTACGGACATATTCAATCAATCCCTATACCAGTCTGCTGTTCCCACATGCTTCAAGAGGGCCACCATTGTTCCTGTTCCCAAGAAAGCTAAGGTAACTGAGCTAAACGACTACCGCCCCGTAGCACTCACTTCCGTCATCATGAAGTGATTTGAGAGACTAGTCAAGGACCATATCACCTCCACCCTACATGACACCCTAGACCCACTCCAATTTGCTTACCACCCAAATAGGTCCACAGACGATGCAATCTCAACCACACTGCACACTGCCCTAACCCAGCTGGACAAGAGGAATACCTATGTGAGAATGCTGTTCATCGACTACAGCTCGGCATTCAACACCATAGTACCCTCCAAGCTCGTCATCAAGCTCGAGACCCTGGGTCTCGACCCCGCCCTGTGCAACTGGGTACTGGACTTCCTGACGGGCCGCCCCCAGGTGGTGAGGGTAGGCAACAACATCTCCTCCCCTCTGATCCTCAACACGGGGGCCCCACAAGGGTGCGTTCTGAGCCCTCTCCTGTACTCCCTGTTCACCCATGACTGCGTGGCCACGCACGCCTCCAACTCTATCATCAAGTTTGTGGACGACACAACAGTGGTAGGCTTGATTACCAACAACGACGAGACGGCCTACAGGGAGGAGGTGAGGGCCCTCGGAGTGTGGTGTCAGGAAAATAACCTCACACTCAACGTCAACAAAACTAAGGAGATGATTGTGGACTTCAGGAAACAGCAGAGGGAACACCCCCCTATCCACATCGATGGAACAGTAGTGGAGAGGGTAGCTAGTTTTAAGTTCCTCGGCATACACATCACAGACAAACTGAATTGGTCCACTCACACTGACAGCGTCGTGAAGAAGGCGCAGCAGCGCCTCTTCAACCTCAGGAGGCTGAAGAAATTCGGCTTGTCACCAAAAGCACTCACAAACTTCTACAGATGCACAATCGAGAGCATCCTGGCGGGCTGTATCACCGCCTGGTACGGCAACTGCTCCGCCCTCAACCGTAAGGCTCTCCAGAGGGTAGTGAGGACTGCACAACGCATCACCGGGGGCAAACTACCTGCCCTCCAGGACACCTACACCACCCGATGTTACAGGAAGGCCATAAAGATCATCAAGGACATCAACCACCCGAACCACTGCCTGTTCACCCCGCTATCATCCAGAAGGCGAGGTCAGTACAGGTGCATCAAAGCTGGGACCGAGAGACTGAAAAACAGCTTCTATCTCAAGGCCATCAGACTGTTAAACAGCCACCACTAACATTGAGTGGCTGCTGCCAACACACTGTCATTGACACTGACCCAACTCCAGCCATTTTAATAATTGGAATTGATGGGAAATGATGTAAATATATCACTAGCCACTTTAAACAATGCTACCTTATATAATGTTACTTACCCTACATTATTCATCTCATATGCATATGTATATACTGTACTCTACATCATCGACTGCATCCTTATGTAATACATGTATCACTAGCCACTTTAACTATGCCACTTTGTTTACTTTGTCTACACACTCATCTCATATGTATATACTGTACTCGATACCATCTACTGTATGCTGCTCTGTACCATCACTCATTCATATATCCTTATGTACATATTCCTTATCCCCTTACACTGTGTATAAGACAGTAGTTTTGGAATTGTTAGTTAGATTACTTGTTGGTTATCACTGCATTGTCGGAACTAGAAGCACAAGCATTTCGCTACACTCGCATTAACATCTGCTAACCATGTGTATGTGACAAATAAAATTTGATTTGATTTGATGTGATGAATAGTTATAGTTATGCACGCTCAAGTTTTCAGTTTTTGTTGTCTTATTTCCTGTTTGTTTCACAATATATTTTGCATCTTCAAAGTGGTGGGCATGTTGTGTAAATCAAATGATACAAACCCCCCAAAAATCTATTTTAATTCCAGGTTGTAAGGCAACAAAATAGAAACAATGTCAAGAGGGTGAATACTTTCTCAAGCCACTGTATATGGAATTGTTTTAAGAAAGTCATACCAATGATCATTTGGCGATTTGATTTACAATTTTAAGATCCCTTGAAGTTTTAAAAATATAATATTAAAAATAATAATTGATGAAAATTGTAATTGGTTTTATTGCTATTAGCCAACACAAACGCATTTAATAACAGATTCACAACTTGGAACAACAGATAGTTCCCCCCAAAAAATCAATAGACAGTTTGTTCTGAAGTGTCTGTCCTGTACCTGAGACATATAAGGAAACATTTGTTGTTGTTTTTTAAAATGTTTTTGGCACTAAACAGTCTCCATCCATACAGTGCCTTCGGAAAGTATTCAGACTCCTTGACTCATGCCACTCTGCCAGACCACTGACTCATTCAGCTCCAATTCCACCCTCTTTCACAGTAGAAGCATCAAACAAGGTTCTAAAGACTGTTGACATCTAGTGGAGCAATTTGACCCTATAGAAACTGTATATTCGATAGGCAAAGAGTTGAAATACTACAAACCTCAGATTTCCCACTTCCTGGTTGGCTTTGTTCTCTCTGCCATATGAGTTCTGTTACACTCACAGACACCATTCTAACAGTTTTAGGAACTTCAGAGTGTTTTCTATCCAAATATACTATCATATGTATATATTAGCAACTGGGCCTGAGTAGCAGGCAGTTTACTCTGGGCACTTTATTCATCCAAGCTACTCAATACTGCCCCCAGCCATAAGAACTTTTAACCAATATACGTTTTATGCACACAATATATTTTACATTAGTTATCTTGTTATTATTTGTTATTAGTCCCAACCTTCAGCTCCATTCAACCCCTACCATCTACAGTTGAAGTCGGAAGTTTACATACACCTTAGCCAAATACATTTAAACTCTATTTTTCACAATTCCTGACATTTAATCCTAGTAAAAATTCCTAGTCTTAGGTCAGTTAGGATCACCACTTTATTTTAAGAATTTGAAATGTCAGAATAATAGTATAGAGAATGATTTATTTCAGCTTTTATTTCTTTCATCACATTCCCAGTAGGTCAGAAGTTTACATGCACTCAATTAGTATTTTGTAGCCCTTAACATTTCAGGTAGCCTTCCACAAGCTTCCCACAATAAGTTGGGTGTCATGCAGGTGAATGAGGACCCAAAAGCGACTTGGCGAAAACAGAGTATTTAATCCAGTAATAAACTTTACAAAACAAAAAGCATAATACTACTCGTAAAGACGAGAACAGACTGGAGACTTGATCGAGAACTGCAGGTTGCCTCGGGAAGGCACTTGAACCTAGCAGACTCAGACACCTGCTCACCACGCAGCATCTGAGGGAAACACGACACGACAGGGCAAAACATAGACACAGCACGGTGAATTATAGATGAGGATCCGACAGGGCAGGTACGGAAAACAAGAAGAGAAATAGGGACTCTAATCAGGGAAAAGGATCGGGAACAGGTGTGGGAAGACTAAATGATGATTAGGGGAATAGGAACAGCTGGGAGCAGGAACGGAACGATAGAGAGAAGAGAGAGCGAGAGAGTGAGAGAGGGAGGGGGAGAGAGAGGGATAGAAAGAGGGAAAGAACCTAATAAGACCAGCAGAGGGAAACGAATAGAATGGGAAGCACAGGGACAAGACATGATAATTAATGACAAAACATGACATTGGGTGAATGTTGGCCCATTCCTCCTGAAAGAGCTGGTGTAACTGAGTCAGGTTTATAGTACTCCTTGCTTGCATACACTTTTTCAGTTTTTTTCAGTTCTGGACACAATGGGATTGAGGTCACGGCTTTGTGATGGCCACTCCAATACCTTGACGTTGTTGTCTTTAACCCATTTTGCCACAACTTTTGAAGTATGCTTGAAGCTATTGTCCATTTGGAAGACCCATTTGCGACCAAGCTTCAACTTCCTGACTGATGTCTTGGCATTTTTCAACCCTGCAGGCGCTACACAAAGCACTGAAATAAAATATAAAACATGCCTTACCTTTGACAAGCTTCTTTTGTTGGCACTCCAATATGTCCCATAAACATCACAATTGGTCCTTTTGTTCGATTTATTCCGTCCATAATATTTTAAACTACTTTTGTAATAGAACTTTAGGTATTTTTTAAAAGTAAATAATCGATCAAATTGTAGACGGGTCTTTCTGTGTTCAATACAGGAATGAAAACAAACCAGCGATACCTTTTACGTCTTGCACAACTCTCAACAGTGTACCCAGTTCCTAGTTGGCCTACTTCTTCATTGCACAAAGGAAGAACCTCAACCAAATTCCAAAGACTGGTGACATCCAGTGGAAGCAGTAGGAACTGAAAACAACATGTTCCTAAGAAATATCCCTGGGCATGACAACTCAGGGAACAGAGAGAGGGAAAAAAATCTGAACAGTTAGTCCTCGGGGTTTTGCCTGCTACTTAAGTTCTGTTATACTCACAAACATGATTCAAACAGTTTTAGAAACTTCACAGTGGTTTCTACCCACATCCATAATAATATGCATATCTTATATTCTTAGCATGAGTAGCAGGAAGTTGAAATTGGGCATGCTATTTATCCAAAAGTGAAAATTCTGCCCCCTAGCCCCCAAGAGGTTAAGATGTTGCTTCAATGTATCCACATAATTTTCTTTCCTCATGATGCCATCTATTTTGTGAAATGCACCAGTCCCTCCTGCAGCAATGCACCCCCACAACATGATGCTGCCACCCCTGTGCTTCACGGTTGGGATGGTGTTCTTTGGCTTGCAAGCATCATCCTTTTCCTCCAAACATAATGATTGTCATTATGGCCAAACAGTTTCATTTTTGTTTCATCAGACCAGAGGAAATTTTTCCAGAAAGTACGATCTTTGTCCCCATGTGAAGTTGCAAACCATAGTCTGGCTTTTTTCTGGGGGTTTTGGAGCAGTGGCTTCTTCCTTGCTGAGCGGCCTTTCAGGTTATGTCGATATAGGACTCGTTTTACTGTGGATATAGATACTTTTGTACCTGTTTCCTACAGCATCTTCACAATGTCCTTTGCTGTTGTTCTGGGATTGATCTGCACTTTTCGCACCAAAGTACGTTCATCTCTAGGAGACAGAATGCGTCTCTTTCCTGAGCGGTATGGTGGCTGTGTGGTCCCATGGTGTTAATACTTGCATACTATTGTTTGTACAGATGAACGTGGCACCTTCAGGCGTTTGGAAATTGCTCCCAATGATGAACCAGACTTGTGGAGGTCTACAATTGTTTTTCTGCGGGCTTGGCTGATTTCTTTTGATTTCCCCATGATGTCAAGCAAAGAGGCACTGAGTTTGAAGGTAGTACTTGAAATACATCCACAGGTACACCTCCAGTTGACACAAATTATGTCAATTAGCCTATCAGAAGATTCTAAAATCATAACATAATTTTCTGGAATTTTCCAAGCTGTTTAAAGGCACAGTCAACTTAGTGTATGTAAACTTCTGACCCACTGGAATTGTGATACAGTGAATTATGAGTGAAAAACCTGGCTGTAAACAATTGTTGGAAAAATGACTTGTGTCATACACAAAGTAGATGTCCAAGCAGACTTGACAAAACTATAGTTTGTTAACAAGAAATGTGTTGAGTGGTTGAAAAATGAGTTTTAATGACTCCAACCTAAGTGTATGTAATCTTCCAACTTCAACTGTATCCACATTGGATCTCTATTTGCCATATGACATAGTGTTCAACTGTGCTGTGATGTTTCACAAAAGTACTGAACCTTTCTACTCTCATTGTTTCCACAGATTGTAAATTGGAAATATATATATTTTTTCTTCTAAAAAGTATGATATTATTGATTAATTGACTGCACAGAGATTAGTTTATTTGAGGATTAAAGGTTCATGGTTTGCTGTTCTCTTTCAAAGTTTATTGGTCCGTACACAGTTTCGCAGATGTTATAGCTGGTGTAGCAAAATTATTTTGTTACTAGCTCCTAACAATGCAGTCAAACATGTACACCAAAAATAAGAAACACGTCACTGTAACAGCGATGCAATCTATACTGGTATACAGCCTGGATCTATACTGGTATACGGCCTGGATCTATACTGGTATACGGCCTGGATCTATACTGGTATACGGCCTGGATCTATACTGGTATACGGCCTGGATCTATACTGGTATACGGCCTGGATCTATACTGGTATACGGCCTGGATCTATACTGGTATACGGCCTGGATCTATACTGGTATACGGCCTGCTATCTGGTATCTATACTGGTATACGGCCTGGATCTATACTGGTATACGGCCTGGATCTATACTGGTATACGGCCTGGATCTATACTGGTATACAGCCTGGATCTATACTGGTATACAGCCTGGATCTATACTGGTATACAGCCTGCATCTATACTGGTATACAGCCTGCATCTATACTGGTATACAGCCTGGATCTATACTGGTATACAGCCTGGATCTATACTGGTATACAGCCTGGATCTATACTGGTATACAGCCTGGATCTATACTGGTATACAGCCTGGATCTATACTGGTATACAGCCTGGATCTATACTGGTATACAGCCTGGATCTATACCTGTAAATAGACCGGATCAATTTACACACGATATATTAAGAATGATATGTACAGCAGTGAATGATATGGGCTCCTGAGTGGCGCAGCAGTCTAAGGCACTGCAAGTCAGTGCGAGAGGTGTCACTACAGACCCTGGTTCGATTCCAGGCTGTATCACACCTGGCTGTGATTGGGAGTCCCATAGGGTGGCGCACAATTGGCCCAGTGTTGTTAGGGCTTGGCCGGGGTAGGCTGTTATTGTAAATACGAATTTGTTCTTAACTGACTTGCCCAGTTAAATATATTAGAGTGAGTTATGTCAAGAAGCCAGGATATAAATATGCAGTGAGTATAAACAGAACTATTAGGCAATGTACAGTAGTAGATGTATTATGAGCTATGTTGAGGATACAGTACTTAAATGTGTGAAACCGGTTGTGTCCGTAGGGTTAATGTCTCTATGACATGGGACAGAAGCGTTGGCTGTGTCTGTAGACTTCCTATATACAGTTAGGTTCTAATTAAAAACACTAAAAACTCATGGACAATTATTAAAGCTCAAACCAAGTTTATTCACCCAATGGGTCAGACAGCTGAACAGACCAAGACATATTCACACAAGTACCTGTGTGTGACCTTGTATCCTCTGCTGAGTCTTCTCCTTACACATCTCAACAGCCAATACACCTCTGTTGCGAGACAGAACTTTAGTGATGTCTGTTCCTTCTCACTTCATCTGACCTGACCTCTGCCCAAATTCCTCACACCTTCCCAACTCGACGGCTGCCCTGTTGACTTGTACCAGACTGTGGCCCTTCTCCTTTCCATAGGATCCCTGATGTCTAACAATAACATATGCTGACAGAATGTAAACGTGCTACATTCCCTTCTCTCTGACAGGAATAAGGATATTTCATATTTTCAAGTTTAGAAGTCAGAACCCATCAATACATTATACAGTATATGGACTACTGTATATAGAACACATTCTATTTTACTTTATAAAACTGGTTGTTTGGATCCTGGATGCTGATAGGACGTCGCCCCCGCCTCCCGCCTGCTGTGTACCAGAGTCCTCCTTAAGACGAGCTGGCTAAGCTAGCACACAGTGTCCTTCGCTCCCTCCTGCCCTCGCCATTGTTAACGGAACTGCGGAAACAGAGCCCGTCAGGCTGCTGCGTGAAGGCTAACTTGATAGTTAGTGACACTGTCTACTGGTGTCGCCACTTCTTCTGTGGAGTTTATCGGCAGCTGGTTTCCAACGTTATTGTGCGTTAACGCCACCTACTGCACAAGAGCGCCCTGCCTCCCTCCCGCCTGTCCTAACTTCAAAATGGACAGATAGAAGTATAGAAGACAGGTTTCCTGCAGATGCAGGATTCCTCCGAATTGCGGGGCGCAATTTCCACCTTCTCGCTGTATTGGCCGTCACAGACACACCTATGCCTGCTAACAGTTCCATCTGAACATTCCCCACACCCCTCTTCCTGCCCACACCCCTCTTCCTGCCCACACCCCTATTCCTGCCCACACCCCACTTCCTGCCCACACCCCACTTCCTGCCCACACCCCACTTCCTGCCCACACCCCACTTCCCTGCCCACACCCCTCTTCCTGCCCACACCCCTCTTCCTGCCCACACCCCTCTTCCCTGCCCACACCCCACTTCCCTGCCCACACCCCACTTCCCTGCCCACACCCCTCTTCCTGCCCACACCCCTCTTCCCTGCCCACACCCCACTTCCCTGCCCACACCCCACTTCCCTGCCCACACCCCTCTCCCCGCTCCACACCCCTCTTCCCTCTCCACACCCCTCTTCCGGCTCCACACCCCTCATCCCTCTCCACACCCCTCTTCCCCGTGCCACACCAATCTTCCCTCTCCGCACCCCTCTTCCCTCTCCACACCCCTCTTCCCGCTCCACACCCCTCTTCCCTCTCCACACCCCTCTTCACTCTCCACACCCCTCTTCCCTCTCCACACCCCTCTTCCCTCTCCACACCCCTCTTCCCTCTCCACACCCCTCTTCCCTTTCCACACCCCTCTTCCCTCTCCACACCCCTCTTCACTCTCCACACCCCTCTTCCCTCTCCACACCCCTCTTCCCTCTCCACACCCCTCTTCCCTCTCCACACCCCTCTTCCCGCTCCACACCCCTCTTCCCTCTCCACACCCCTCTTCCCTCTCCACACCCCTCTTCCCTCTCCACACCCCTCTCCTTGCTGGCGGGTGGCACTTTGTTCTGTAGTTCAGGGGGACGCCATGTGGGAATGTGTGATGGTGAGGTGTGAACCGACTGGAATCTCACACCACTGTTGGCAGGGAATATTCCCTGTTGGAGCACTCTGAGCTCTCGGCAGAGCCGTTCCAAGCCACAGGATCGCGGTCTGAGAGCTGCCCTTGCTAGTTGCAGAGCCAAAGGGGGTCGGCACTCTCACAGTGGCCTGTCACAAAGGTAACTGCAGTCTCTCTATCCATCCATCTATCCATCCACCCATCTATTCATCCCTTCATCAAACGGTCTCTCTATCCGTCTCTATCTCTACCTTTGCAAGGTCATGGGCAGAGCAGCAGATTATGCTTGGCAGGAAGAGATCTACGCACAAAATGTTATTTTTCTTTTCCGGTCTCCCTTTCTCCCTTGCTCTCTCTCTCTCTCCCTTGTTCTCTCTCTCTCTCCATTGTTCTCTCTCTCTCTCCTTTTTCTCTCTCTCTCTCTCCCTTGCTCTCTCCCTTTCTCCCTTGCTCTCTCTCTCTCTCCCTTGCTCTCTCTCTCCCTTGCTCTCTCTCTCTCTCTCTCTCTCTCTCTCTCTCTCTCTCTCTCTCTCTCTCTCTCTCTCTCTTGATCTCGCTCTCCCTTGATCTCGCTCTCCCTTGCTCTCTCTCTCTCCCTTGCTCTCCCTTGCTCTCTCTCTCTCCCTTGCTCTCTCTCTCTCCCTTGCTCTCTCTCTCTCTCTCTCCCTTGATCTCTCTCTCCCTTGCTCTCTCTCTCTCCCTTGCTCTCCCTTGCTCTCTCTCTCTCCCTTGCTCTCTCTCTCTCCCTTGCTCTCTCTCTCTCTCTCTCTCTCCCTTGCTCTCCCTGTCCCTTGCTCTCTCTCTCTCTCTCTCTCTCTCTCTCTCTCTCTCTCTCTCTCCTTGCTCTCTCTCTCTCTCTCCCTTGCTCTCTCTTTCCCTTGCTCTCTCTCTCCCTTGCTCTCTCTCTCTCTCTCTCTCTCTCTCTCTCTCTCTCTCTCTCTATCCCTATTCATCACTCTATTCAACTCAATGCAAGACAATGCATTGAAAAAAAAAGTCCATGAATTCCTGATTATCAGTCGCGTGTGTTTCCCAAGAGAGAAGGAAGGAAATTTGAAATAATGCAAAGTAGTGTTCAGTAATTCTAGTGATTCTTTGAAATTATAATATGTTTGGTTAGAGGACTGAACAAGAGCGAGTGAGAGAAAGAGGCAAAGGGGTGGAAGACAGTCACTACTCTTCATTTGTGTTTATTTGTGTGCGAATGTGTGTGTGTTTATGAACTGACCCTTGGCTGCCACCTTGAAGCCTTCGCACCCAAATGGACCGTCCAAATTGCCCTGTTGTTGCTCATCAAAGGTCTGCGAGGGGAATTACAAAAAACAAAAACAAATGCCATTTCTATCTTTATCTAGCTGGGTCACGAAAGTAGCAAGTCACTTTTCTCTCTCGACCTGGGAGGCCTGTTGATTCACCATTAAGATTAACAAGAACATCAGAGCACACATGTACTGTATTTTGGTGTGTGTGTGTGTGTGTGTGTGTGTGTGTGTGTGTGTGTGTGTGTGTGTGTGTGTGTGTGTGTGTGTGTGTGTGTGTGTGTGTGTGTGTGTGTGTGTGTGTGTGTGTGTGTGTGTGTGTGTGTGTGTGTGTGCGCTGGCATTCATGTGTCCATAGTGTGTGCGTGTGCGCTGGCATTCATGTGTCCATAGTGTGTGTGTGTGTGTGTGTGTGTGTGTGTGTGTGTGTGTGTGTGTGTGTGTGTGTGTGTGTGTGTGTGTGTGTGTGTGTGTGTGTGTGTGTGTGTGTGTGTGTGTGTGTGTGTGTGTGTGTGTGTGTGTGTTTGTGTGTGTGTGTGTGTGTGTGTGTGTGTGTGTGTGTGTGTGTGTGTGTGTGTGTGTGTGTGTGTGTGTGTGTGTGTGTGTGTGTGTGTGTGTGTGTGTGTGTGTGTGCGCTGGCATTCATGTGTCCATAGTGTGTGTGTAATGTGTGTGTGTGTGCGCTGGCATTCATGTGTCCATAGTGTGTGTGTGTGTGTGTGTGTGTGTGTGTGTGTGTGTGTGTGTGTGTGTGTGTGTGTGTGTGTGTGTGTGTGTGTGTGTGTGTGTGTGTGTGTGTGTGTGTGTGTGTGTGTGTGTGTGTGTGTGTGTGTGTGTGTGTGTGTGTGTGTTTGTGTGTGTGTGTGTAATGTGTGTGTGCGCTGGCATTCATGTGTCCATAGTGTGTGTGTTTGTATGTGTGTGTGTGTGTGTGCGCTGGTATTCATGTGTCCATAGTGTGTGTTTGTGTGTGTAATGTGTGTGTGTGTGTGCTGGCATTCATGTGTGTAATTGTGTGTGTAATGTGTGTGTAATGTGTGTGTAATGTGTGTGTAATGTGTGTGTGGCATTATTGCAGGCCACTGCTTCAGACAATGTCTCCACAGCGGTGGAACAGCCAGTGATCTACTGCGCCGGGCTGTATCGCAGGCATTTTCTGGAAAATCAAAGGACAAATCTGATTGAAAACATGTGGATCTCTTCGTAGTGAAAAGACGAGGGGAAAAACACACACTCAAGGAGCAAATTGGAATATACAGAAAGTCAAAATGACTATGGGGCTTTGTTTGATGATAACAGAAGCTGATACTCCGAGGTCTATAAATGACGTAATGTTTATACCTCAAAACCAATGGTGAAAACCCACAAATGTGTTGCCTCATGACAGCATTTAGCCTTCACGTAGGCCAACTAAACCAGAAAAACAACCTTGATTTAGCACTGACACATTCGTTTAGAAGTTAGACTGTCTGTTGCACTGTAGGCCTGTACTGAAATATAAGCTCGCTTGTTCTGCAATGGCTCAGTATGGTTCTACTAAGCTACAGCGCCTTGCAAAAGTATTCATCCCCTTTGGTGTTTTTTCTATTTTGTTGCATTACAACCTGTAATTTAAATGGATTTTTATTTGTATTTCATGTAATGGACAAACACAAAACAGTCCAAATTGGTGAAATAATCAACAACAACATCAAAAAAAGGGAAAAGTGGTGTTTCTATGTATTCACCCCCTTTGGTATGAAGCCCCTAAATAAGATCTGGTGCAACCAATTACCTTCAGAAGTCACATCATTAGTTAGATTACACACAGGGAGACTTTATCTAAGTGTCATATGATCTCAGTATATATACACCTGTTCTGAATGGCCCCAGAGTCTGCAACACCACTAAGCAAGGGGTACCACCAAGCAAGCAGCACCATGAAGACCAAGGAGCTCTCCAAACAGGTCAGGGACAAAGATATGGAGAAGTACAGATCAGGGTTATAAAAAAATATCCCAATCTTTGAACATCCCACGGAGCACCATTAAAGACATTATTAAAAAATGGAAAGAATATGGCACCACAACAAACCTGCTAAGAGAGGGCCACCCACTAAACCTCACAGACAAGGCAAGGAGGACATTAATCAGAGAGGTAACAAAGAGACCAAAGATAACCCTGAAGTAGCTGCAAAGCTCCACAGCGGAGATTGGAGTATCTGTCCATGGGACCACTTTAAGCCATACCATCCACAGAGCTGAACTTTATGGAAGAGTGGCCAGAAAAAAGCCATTGCTTAAAGAAAAATGTAAGCAATCAGGTTTGGTGTTTACCAAAAGGCATGTGGGAGACTCCCCAAACATATGAAAGAAGGAATTCTGGTCAGATGAGACAAAAATTGAGCTTCTTGGCCATCAAGGAAAACTCAATGTCTGGTGCAAACCCAACAACTCCCATCACCCCATGAACACCATCACCACAGTGAAGCATGGTGGTGGCAGCATCATGTAGTGGGGATGTTTTTCATCAGCAGGGAAACCAGTCAGAAATGAAGGAATGATGGATGGCGCTAAATACAGGGAAATTCTTGAGGGAACCAGTTTCAGTCTTCCAGAGATTTGAGACTGGGACGGAGGTTCACCTTCCAGAAGACAATGACCCTAAGCATACTGCTAAAGCAACACTCGAGGGGTTTAAGGGGAAACCTGTAAATGTCTTGGAATGGCCTAGTCAAAGCCCAAACCTCAATCCAATTAAGAATCTGTGGTATCACTTAAACATTGCTGTACACCAGCAGAACCCATACAACTTGAAGGAGCTGGAGCAGTTTTGCCTTGAAGAATGGGCAAAAATCCCAGTGACTAGATGTGCCAAGCTTATAGAGACATACCCGAAGAGATGTGCAGCTGTAATTTCTGCAAAAGGTGGCTCTACAAGGTAGAGTAGACTTTGGGGGGGTGAATGGTTATGCACGCTCAAGTTTTCAGTTTTTTTGTCTTATTTCTTGTTTGTTTCACAGTCAAAAATATTTTGCACCTTCAAAGTGGTATGTTGTGTAAATCAAATGATACAAACGCTCCAAAAATCTATTTGAATTCCAGGTTGTAAGGCAACAAAATAGAAACAATGTCAAGAGGGTGAATACTTTCTCAAGCCACTGTATATGGAATTGTTTTAAGAAAGTCATACCAATGATCATTTGCCGATTTGATTTACAATTTTAAGATCCTTTGAAGTTTTAAAAATATAATATTAAAAATAATATTTGATGAAAAATTGAAAGTGGTTTTATTGCTGTTAGCCAACACAAACGCATTTAATAACAGATTCACAACTTGGAACAACAGATCAATAGACAGTTTGTTCTGAAGTGTCTGTCCTGTATCTGAGACATATACGAAAGATAAGGAAACATTTGATGTTGTTTTTTTTACATGTTTTTGGCACTAAACAGTCTCCATATATACGGTGCATTTGGAAAGTATTCAGACTCTTTGATTTTTTTCCACATTTTGTTACGTTACAATCTTATTTTAAAATGGATTAAATTAAATATAAATGTTCCTCATCAATCTACACACAATATCCCATGATGACAAAGGGAAAACAGGTTTTTAGACATTTTTGGAAATGTATTATTAAACATGAAAAAAAAACAGAAATATCTTATTTACATAAGTGTTCAGACCCTTTGCTATGACATGAGAAATGAGCTCAGGTACATCCTGTTTCCATTCACGGAACCCCACCAATCCTCTACGACTGGAATACCGACGTAATCTGCCTGAGGATGCCAACAGGTCCCTCAGGCGAGACGTCCGCTGAAGGCCCATTCTGCTAACTGCGGCTTGCTAGCTATCTAGAGCTACTTGGAACCCTACTAATCCATGACTGGTCTATTGACGTCACCGCACGAGGAGGAAAAACAGACTTACCTCCATCGAGACGTCCCCCAAAGGCCCTTCTGCTAACCTGCTAGCCCCGGTCTGCTAACTGCTAGCTTGATAGCGCCGGTCTGCTAACTGCTTGCTTGCTAACCATGGTCTGCTAACTACTACCTTGCTAGCCCCGGTCTGCTAACTGCTAGCTTGTTAGCCCCGGACTGCTAACTGTCTGAATCGCAGTGTCCCATGCCAGCCCAAACACTCACTGGACCCAAATGATCACTTGGCTACGCATGCCTCTCTCTATTATCAATATGCCTCGTCCATTACTGTCATGGTTAGTGATTACTGTCTTATTTCAATATAGAGCCTCTAGCCCTGCTCAATATGCCTTAACCAACCATGTTGTTCCACCTCCGACATATGCGATGACATCACCTGGTTTAAATGTCTCTAGAGACTATACCTCTCTCATCATTACTCAATGCCTAGGTTTACCTCCAATGTACTCACATCCTACCTTACCTTTCTTTGTCTGTACACTGTGCCTTGAATCTATACTATCGTGCCCAGAAACCTGCTCCTTTCACTCTCTGTTCCGAACGTGCTAGGCGGCCAGTTCGTATAGCCTTTAGCCATACCCTTATCCTCTGTTCCTCTGGTGATGTAGAGGTTAATCCAGGTCCTGCAGTGCCTAGCTCCACTCCCACTCCCCAGGTACTCACATTTGTTGACTTCTGTAACCGTAAAAGCCTTGGTTTCATGCATGTTAACATTAGAATCCTACTCCCTAAATTTGTTTTACTCACTGCTTTAGCACACTCTGCCAACCCGGATGTCTTAGCCGTGTCTGAATCCTGGCTTAGGAAAACCACCAAAAACCCTGAAATCTTCATCGCTAACTATAAAACTTTCCGCCAAGATAGAACTGTCAAAGGGGGCAGTGTTGCAATCTACTGCAAAGATAGCCTGCAGAGTTCTGTCTTACTAACCAGGTCTGTACCCAAACAATTCAAGCTTCTACTTCTAAAAATGTGCCTTTCCAGAAACAAGTCTCTCACCGTTGCAGCTTGCTATAGACCACCCTCTGACCCCAGCTGTGCCCTGGACACCATATGTGAATTGATTGCCCCCCATCTATATTCAGAGCTCATGCTACTAGGTGATCTAAACTGAGACTTGCTTAACCCCGGCCATACAACAATCTAAGCTTGATGCCCTCAATCTCACACAAATTATCGATGAACCTACCAGGTACAACCCCAAATCCATAAACACGGGCACCCTGATAGATATCATCCTAACTAACTCGCCCTCCAAATACACCTCTGCTGTTTCAATCAAGATCTCAGCGATCACTGCCTCATTGCCTGCATCCGTAATGGGTCTGCGATCAAACGACCACCCCTCATCATTATCAAACACACCCTAAAACACTTCTGCGAGCAGGCCTTTCTAATCGACCTGGCCGGGGTATCCTGGAATGATATTGACCTCATCCCGCACGTAGAGGATGCCTGGTCATTCTTTAAAAGTGCCTTCCTCACCATCTTAAATACGCATACTCCATTCAAAAAATGTAGAACTAGGAATAGATATAGTCCTTGGTTCACTCCAGACCTGTCTTCCCTTTACCAGCACAGAAACATCCTGTGGCGTTCTGCATTAGCATCGAATAGCCCCCGTGATATGCAACTTTTCAGGGAAGTTAGGAACAAATATACACAGGCAATTAGGAAAGCTAAGGCTAGCTTTTTCAAACAGAAATTTTCATCCTGTAGTACAAACTCTAAAAAAGTCTGGGACACTGTAAAGTCCATGGGGAATAAGAGCACCTCCTCCCAGCTGCCCACTGCTCTGAGGCTAGGAAACACTGTCACCACTAATAAATTCCACAATAATTGAGAATTCCAAAAAGCATTTCTCTATGGCTGGCCATGCTTTCCACCTGGCTACCTCTACCCTGGTCAACTGCCCGGCACCCTCCACAGCAATCCGCCCAAGCCCCCATAATTTCTCCTTCACCCAAAACCAGATAGCTGATGTTCAGAAAGAACTGCAAAATCTGGACTCCTACAAATCAGCCGGGCTAGACAATCTGGACCCTCTCTTTCTAAAATGATCGGCCAAAATTGTTGCAACCCTTATGACTAGCCTGTTCAACCTTCTTTCGTATCTTCTGAGATTCCCAAAGATTGGAAAGCTGCCGTGGCCATCCCCCTCTTCAAAGGGGGTGACAGTCTAGACCAAAACTGCTAAAGACCTATATCTATCCTATCCTGTCTTTCTAAGGTCTTCGAAAGCCAAGTTAACAAACAAATTACCGACCATTTCGAATCCCACCTTACCTTCTCCACTATGCAATCTGGTTTCAGAACTGGTCATGGGTGCATCTCAGCCACACTCAAGGTCCTAAACAATATCATAACTGCCATCGATAAGAGACATTACTGTGAAGCCCTATTCATCGACCTGGCCAAGGCTTTCGACTCTGTCAATCACCACATTGTTATTGGCAGACTCGACAGCCTTGGTTTCTCAAATGATTGCCTCGCCTGGTTCACCAACTACTTCTCTGATAGCGTTAAGTGTATCAAATCGGAGGGCCTGTTGTCCGGACCTCTGGCAGTCTCTATGGGGGTGCCACAGGGTTAAATTCTCGGGCCAACTGTCTTCTCTGTACACATCAATGATGTCGCTCTTGCTGCTGGTGATTCTCTGATCCAACTCTACGCAGACGACACCATTCTGTATACTTCTGGCCCCTCTTTGGACACTGTGTTAACTAACCTCCAGATGAGCTTCAATGCCATACAACTCTCCTTCCGTGGCCTCCAAATGCTCTTAAATGCAAGTAAAACTAAATGCATGCTATTCAATCGATCACAGCCCACACCTGCCCGCCCGTCATACACCACTACTCTGGACGGCTCTGACTTAGAATACGTGGACAACTACCAATACCTAGGTGTCTGGTTAGACTGTAAACTCTCCTTCCAGACTCACATCAAACATCTCCACTCCAAAATTAAATCTAGAATCGGTTTCATATATCGCAACAAAGCATCCTTCTCTCATGCTGCCAAACATACCCTCATAAACCGTACCATCCTACCGATCCTCGACTTCGGCGATGTCATCTATAAAATAGCCTACAACACTCTACTCAACAAATTGGATGCCGTCTATCACAGTGCCATCCGTTTTGTCACCAAAGCCCCATACACCACTGCGACCTGTACGCTCTTGTTGGTCGGCCCTCTCTACAAACACGTCACCAAACCCACTGGCTACAGGTCATCCACAAGTCTCTGCTAGGTAAAGCCCGGCATTATCTCAGCTCACTGGTCACCATAGCAGCACCCACTCGAAACACGAGCTCCAGCAGGTATATCTCACTGGTCACCCCCAAAGCCAATTCCTACTTTGGTCGCCTTTCCTTCCAGTTCTCTGCTGCCAATGACTGGAATGAACTGCAAAAATCACTGAAGCTGGAGACTCATATCTCCCTCACTAGCTTTAAGCACCAGCTGTCAGAGCAGCTCACAGATCACTGCACCTGTATATAGCCCATCTGTAAACAGCCCATCTATCTACCTCATCCCCAAACTGTATTTATTTTTATTGCTCCTTTGCACCCCAGTATCTCTACTTCAATATTCATCTTCTGCACATCTACCATCCCAGTGTTTAATTGCTATATTGTAATTACTTCTCCACCATGGCCTATTTATTGCCTTAACTCCCTTATGTTACACACACTGTATAAATATGTTTTGATTTTAATTTTTCTACAGTATTAATGATTAATGCCTGTAAGTTGTGTTTATTCCATGTGTAACTGTGTTGTTGTATGTGTCGAATTGCTATAATTTATCTTGGCCAGGGCGCAGTTGCAAATGAGAACTTGTTCTCAACTGGCCTACCTGGTTAAATAAAGGTGTTCTCAACTATCCTACCTGGTTAAATAAATAAAGGTATTCTCAACTAGCCTACCAGGTTAAATAAAGGTGTTCTCAACTGGCCTACCTGGTTAAATAAATGTGTTCTCAACTGGCCTACCTGGTTAAATAAAGGTGTTCTCAACTAGCCTACCTGGTTAAATAAAGGTGTTCTCAACTAGCCTACCTGGTTAAATAAAGGTGTTCTCAACTAGCCTACCTGGTTAAATAAAGGTGTTCTCAACTAGCCTACCTGGTTAAATAAAGGTGTTCTCTACTAGCCTTCCTGGTTAAATAAAGGTGTTCTCAACTAGCCTACCTGGTTAAATAAAGGTGTTCTCAACTAGCCTACCTGGTTAAATAAAGGTGTTCTCTACTAGCCTACCTGGTTAAATAAAGGTGTTCTCAACTAGCCTACCTGGTTAAATAAAGGTGTTCTCAAAATAAAGGTAGCCTACCTGGTTAAATAAAGGTGTTCTCTACTAGCCTTCCTGGTTAAATAAAGGTGTTCTCAACTAGCCTACCTGGTTAAATAAAGGTGTTCTCAACTAGCCTACCTGGTTAAATAAAGGTGTTCTCTACTAGCCTACCTGGTTAAATAAAGGTGTTCTCTACTAGCCTACCTGGTTAAATAAAGGTGTTCTCAACTAGCCTACCTGGTTAAATAAAGGTGTTCTCAACTAGCCTACCTGGTTAAATAAAGGTGTTCTCTACTAGCCTTCCTGGTTAAATAAAGGTGTTCTCAACTAGCCTACCTGGTTAAATAAAGGTGTTCTCAACTAGCTTACCTGGTTAAATAAAGATGTTCTCAACTAGCCTACCTGGTTAAATAAAGGTGTTCTCAACTAGCCTACCTGGTTAAATAAAGGTGTTCTCAACTAGCCTACCTGGTTAAATAAAGGTGTTCTCAACTAGCCTACCTGGTTAAATAAAGGTATTCTCAACTAGCCTACCTGGTTAAATAAAGGTGTTCTCAACTAGCCTACCTGGTTAAATAAAGGTGTTCTCAACTAGCCTACCTGGTTAAATAAAGGTGTTCTCAACTAGCCTACCTGGTTAAATAAAGGTGTTCTCAACTGGCCTACCTGGTTAAATAAAGGTGTTCTCTACTAGCCTACCTGGTTAAATAAAAGTGTTCTCTACCAGCCTACCTGGTTAAATAAAGGTGAAATAAAAATTTAAAAAATGTCCACCTGTGGGAAATTCAAATGATTGGATATGATTTGGAAAGGCACACACCTGTCTATATAAGGTCCCACAGTTGTCATTGCATGCCAGAGCAAAAACCAAGCCATGAGGTCAAAGGAATTCTCCGTAGAGCTCCGAGACAGGATTGTGTCAAGGCACAGATCTGGGGAAGGCTACCAAAAAATGTCTGCAGCAATGAAGGTCCCCAAGAACACTGTGGCCTACATCATTGTTAGATGGAAGAAGTTTGGAACCACCAAGACTCTTCCTTGAGCTGGCCACACAGCCAAAGTGAACAATCGGGGGAGAAGGGCCTTGGTCAGGGAGGAGACCATGAACCTGATGGTCACTCTGACAGAGTTCCAGGGTTCCTCTGTGGAGATGGGAGAACCTTCCAGAAGGACAACCATATCTGCAGCACTCCACCAATCAGGCCTTTATGGTAGAGTGGCCAGACGGAAGCCACTCCTCAGTAAAAGGCACAAGAGAGCCCATTTGGAGTTTGCCAAAAGTCATCTAAAGAACTCTCAGACCATGTGAAACAAGATTCTCTGGTCTGATGAAAACCAGATTGAACTCTGGCCTAAATACCAAGCGACCTGTCTGAAGGAAACCTGACACCATCCCTACAGTGAAGCATGGTGGTGGCAGCATCATGCTGTGGGGGTGTTTTTCAGCGGCAGGGACGGGAAGACTAGTCAGGATCAAGGGAAAGATGAATGGAGCAAAGCACAGAGAGGTCCTTGATGAAATCCTGCTGCAGAGCACTCAGGACCTCAGACTGGTGTGAAGATTCGCCTTCCAACAGGGCAACGACCCTAAGCACACAGCCAAGACAACGCAGGAGTGGCTTCGGGACAAGTCTCAATGTCCTGAGTCGCACAGCCAGAGCCCTGACTTGAACCCAATCGAACATCTCTGGAGAGACCTGAAAATAGCTGTGCAGTGACACTCCCCATCCAACCTGACAGAGCTTGAGAGGATCTGCAGAGAAGAATGGGAGAAACTCCCCAAATAAAGGTGTACCAACCTTGTACCGTCATAGCCAAGAAGACTCAAAGCTGTAAGCGCTGCCAAAGGTGCTTAAACAAAGTACTGATAAAGGGTCTTAATACTTATGTAAATGTGATCTTTGTATTGTTGTGATCAATTTTAGAATAAGGCTGTAACTGTCATACTACTAGGCCAGACAATGAGGCCAAGGTCAATTTAAAAAGAGCAAGAGGAAGTCACACAAACTGTTTTAAAAAGAAGCAAAACAGAACTTTAAACATTGGGAGAAGTGGTTCTCTTTCCACTCTTTCCACCTATGTCTACCTATGTCTATTCACATTTCGGATTAGAATTGTGCAACCATTTATTTAAAGTAGGCTTTATGAGAAAGATGTAGGCCCTATGCAATGATGGGAATTTTCATAATTTCCATTCAACAGTTTTGACACCTCAAAGATTTGACTATGTTAGGCTAATTAGATATCTAGAATTTATAGGACTATAAAACAAATCCACTGCCACCACACTAGGTGAGTGTGGCAGAGCCTGTCTAGTAGCCTACTACATCGTGTCAGTGAGTTGTCACCATGAAATAACGCTACACGGAGAAATTCATTCCCGTGGTCAGGTCGCTACAGACCTCGCAGCTGGAACTTTAACAAGTTCCTGAAATTCTAGAGCATATTTGTCCCTGTCTCGTGCGGTCGAGCAGAGAGCACAGTCGCCCCTTTATCTGGGCGCTGGAGTTTTCAGCATTAGCGTCGTAGACATGAGTTGTTTTTTTATCTGGGCCATAATTCAACCTTTACTACATGCGCAAACATTCCAATGGTTTGCCTTCTGGCGGGAGAAGGCAGCGTGCGTCAGGCCGCGTGCACAGCTCCATGGAAGTCCGTCTGACTAATTGAATTGTGGCCGTTTAATAAAGGGATGTAGACTACTTTTTCTTTGCTTCCGCCGTTAAATTATTACACTCGGAATTTAACTGCGCCTATAAAATATAGTTTTTTAAAACCATGTCAGCCTGTTATATTGTTTCATCTTTTTGACACATCTCTTACGAAAAAACGCATTTATTGAATGTGATTTAATTTGAAGTTACCACATGTCAAGCAACATGTTATAACATAAAACTACACATGTGTTAACATAACATAAAACATAGAACATGATCCCATGTGATATTAATGTGAAATAAATGTGACAAAATGGGGATGAAAAATGCCAACATAACACAAAACTACACAACTGGAGGTCGGTGGCACCTTAATTGGGGAGGACAGCTGGTGTTAATGGCTGGAACAGATAAGGGCATCAAACACATGGTTTCCGTGAATTTGATTACATTTAGACTCAACCTCACTTGGGATTTGAACTCACAACGTTTTGGTCACTAGCTACCTAAAGTTCCTGTTGCACTACCACATATCAAATTAAATCCAATTAGATAATAATGTAACAAATCATTAAAGAGCAGCAGTAAAATAACAATTACGAGGCTACAGGGGGTACCAGTACAGAGTCAATGTGGAAGCTATATACAGGGAGTACCAGTACAGAGTCAATGTGGAGGCTATATACAGGGAATACCAGTACAGAGTCAATGTGGAGGCTATATACAGGGGGTACTGGTACAGAGTCAATGTGGAGGCTATATACAGGGAGTACCAGTACAGAGTCAATGTGGAGGCTATATACAGGGAATACCAGTACAGAGTCAATGTGGAGGCTATTTACAGGGGGTACTGGTACAGAGTCAATGTGGAGGCTATATACAGGGGGTACCGGTACAGAGTCAATGTGGAGACTATATACAGGGGGAACCGGTACAGAGGCAATGTGGAGGCTATATACAGGGGGTACCAGTACAGAGTCAATGTGGAGGCTATATACAGGGGGTACTGGTACAGAGTCAATGTGGAGACTATATACAGGGGGAACCGGTACAGAGGCAATGTGGAGGCTATATACAGGGAATACCAGTACAGAGTCAATGTGGAGGTTATATACAGGGAATACCAGTACAGAGTCAATGTGGAGGTTATATACAGGGAATACCAGTACAGAGTCAATGTGCGGGGGCACCGGGTAGTTAAGGTAATTGAGGTAATATGTACATGTAGGTAGAATTAAAGTGACTATGCATAGATAACAACAGAGAGTAGCAGCAGTAGCATAAAAGAGGGGTCTGGGTAGCCCTTTGATTAGCTGTTCAGGAGTGTTATGGCTTGGTGGTAGAAGCTGTTAAGAAGTCTTTTGGACCTAGACTCTAGCGCTCTGGTACCGCTTGCCATGCGGTAGCAGAGACAACAGTCTATGACTAGTATGGCTGGCACCGCCTGGTATAGAGGTCCTGGATGGCAGGAAGCTTGGCCCCAGTGATATACTGGGCCGTACGCACTACCCTCTGTAGTGCTTTGCGGTCTGAGGTCGAGCAGTTGCCACATCAGGCAGTGATGCAATGGTGCAGTTGTAGAACCTTTTGAGGATTATGCCAAATATTTTCAGTCTCCTGAGGGGGAATAGGCTTTGTCGTGCCCTCTGTCTTGGTGTGTTTGGACCAAGATAGTTTGTTGGTGACACCAAGAAACTTGAAGTTCTCAACCCGCTCCACTGTAGCCCCATTGATGAGAATGAGGGCGTGCTCGGTCCTCCTTGTCCTGTAGTCCACAATCATCTCCTTTGTCTCGATCACGTTGAGGTAGAGATTGTTATTCTGCCACAACACGGCCAGGTCTCTGACCTCCTCCCTATAGGCATCTCATCGTTGTTGGTGATCAGGCCTACTGTTGTCTCATCGGCAAACTCGATGATGGTTTTGGAGTTGTGCCTGACCATACAGTCATGAGTGAACAGGGAGTACAGGGGGGGACTGAGCATGCACCCCTGAGGGGCCCCCGTGTTGAGGATCAGCATGACGGATGTGTTGTTACCCACCCTTACCACCTGAGGGTGGTCTCTTTAGACGTAATGGAGATTGGCAAGAATCCATTTCTGCACTTTGCCTAAAGTTGCAGTAAAAATAAAGTTAATATTTACAGCAACTTGGTGTTATTCCTATTTAATGACAGTATGCTGCTATATTCTGATTTCAACTACTGTAAAATCTTGTACTGTGAATAGGCCTTAGATGGGAGTTAGAGCACCAGATCAGTGAGCGTGAAAAAGAAATGGCCACAGACTTATAGGCAAGAATGCATTTTTGCACTTTGCTAAAAGCTGCCCAGAATCAAGTAAATAATTGTCCAATTATTACCACCAAGTAAAACTAGCAGTGCTCAAGAACACGTGATTTAAAGTGTACATTCATTCTTTGGAGATTTGAACGTGCAGCCTCTTGTTTGGGAATGCATTGGACAACTTTTGATTTGATTTTTGGTTGCTTTTAGCCATGTACAGAACTGCATTCTTGCCAATAACTCCGTGGCCATATCTCTTTCACGCTCACAGATCTTGTGGTACATTTTAAAGTGCAGTAATGATTGTACCTAATGTGGATTAAGTCAAGGGGCATTTCTGAAGGCACTTTATGCATGCTTAAAGCAAGATTTGATCAGATTCATTCTAGCGGACACCCGCATAGCTGTTGTTTTGGCAGTGTCGGAGGTGGAACTGCGTAAGAGCTGTCAAATCCACAAGTGTCTCTGGCATTATACCTGAAGCTGAAATTGCCTTTGGCTGCACGGAGTTAAGATAAATCCCATGCAGCCTCATTTATAAATTGGAACACTGGAATGTGATATGTAATCTACACCTCAATAAGAATGATAGACATCCACATTCTTTTCTTTAATGAATTTCAATTCGAGTGTCATTATTTCCATATAGCCTACACTTTCTTGTTCTGAATTTCTAACGCCAATAGGAAGGGTGTGACTTCGTGACCATGTCAAGAACTGCTACTTTTAAAGATGGTTTTGTCAGATAATCTCACAATTATTGTTTTGATTCAGGGCAACTTTTAGCAAAGTGCAGAAATGTATTGTTGCCATTAAATCTGTGGACGATCTCTGTCATAACCACAGACCTGGTGGTGTAGCAGGACATTCAGGTGACTGTCACCTAAGAGGTTGTGAGTTCAGGTGTGGTTGTGTCCCAAGTGTGCTAAATGATGTTGAGGTCAATTCAGTTGGTTAATAAGGCTAGAGGGCACTATTTTCATGTCCTCTTATGTATAGGGGAGACGCTAGCGTCTCAACTGGCCAATTGCTGGGGGAAATGCAGAGCGCCAGATTAAAATAAAATGCTATAAAATTCAAACTTTCATTAAATCACACATTTAAGATACTCAATTAAAGCTACACTCGTTGTGAATCCAGCCAACATGTCAGATTTTTAAAATGCTTTTCGGCGAAAGCATAAGAAGCTATTATCTGATAGCCTGCACCATCTGCACCCGCAGTAAACAAAGGAGCTAGCATAGCAGGCGCAACACAAAACGCAGAAATAAAATATAAATCATGCCTTACCTTTGACAAGCTTCTTTTGTTGGCACTCCAATATGTCCCATAAACATCACAATTGGTCATTTTGTTTGATTAATTCCGTCCATATATATCGAAAATGTCCATTTATAAAGCGCGTTTGATCCAGAAAAAAACAGCTTACAAAAACCCAACATCACTACAAAATATTTCAAAAGTTGCCTATTAACTTTGCCAAAATATTTCAAACTACTTTTGTAATACAATGTTAGGTATTTTTAAACGTTAATAATCGATCAAATTGTAGACGGGGCAATCTGTATTCAATACAGGAAAGAAAAGAAAGCAGCACTGCTTTTCACGTCTTGCGCAACTCACAAAAGTGTCCCCAGTTCCGAGTTGGCCTACTTCTTCATATCACAAAGGAATAACCTCAACCATATTTCAAAGACTGGCGACATCCAGTGGAAGCGGTAGGAACTGAAAATAGGTTCCTATTAAATATCCAATGGCAAAGACGATATAGGGAACAGAGAGGGAGGGAAATAATTTTCTATCCAAATCTATGAATGATATGTATATCTTATATTTTTGGCATGAGTAGCAGGAAATTGAAATTGGGCACGCTATTTATCCAAAAGTGAAAATTCTGCCCCCTAGCTTTAAGAGGTTTTAACCTACCAATTTCACAACAACTACCTTATACAAACTTGTGAAATCATGTGAAAACTGTTTTTGGAACACTCACATGTGACATTTCACATGTGAGTATGTGTTTCTGAAACAGTTCACATGTGATTCACATTTTCAAATGTGCAACTCCATGTACTATCACGGTTCAGTAAAAACATGACCCCTCCTGGGATTTGAACTCACAACCTCTGGGTCTGAGGTATGCTGTGGTGGTTTGCAGGCAGCTGTTTGTTCAGCTGCAATTGTTAATAACCCATCCATAACCTCCCAACTAGGCCTATATGTGATAAAGTGAATATCTGAGGCCTGCACTGACACTAACCTGCAAATATAGAAAATGTCTTGTTGTCTACAGTCAGAGACTGCGGAATAATTTTTTTCACCGGGGGTGCAGGATTTTCTTGTTGTCTGATATAGATATATTTCTGCTTTTAATATCCGACATTTAGGTAAGATATTTGTTTAACTTGTATTTAATTAGATACATGCAGCTTCTCTTCTGTCATTATATGTTGCCCAGAATATTGTAATAAATTGATAGAATTAATGCCTCAATCCAGATGACATCGGTACAGTTCTCTGTCATCTTTGGTTCTTCGTGGAGCAAAAATGTTTAGGTACTGGCAGTGGCGACCCGTCATTCAGGCCAAAATTCAGGTGTTTCAGCCTAGCTCTTTTGCTTTCTGCAATGGTGGGGCAGCCAGTGGGAAATATGGAGAATAGGGGTTGGTAAAGTTCTCTAGTTGCGCCGTGATTGGCTGAGTGTTCTGACACTCATTGGGACACTCCTTCACCATAAAATCTATGGGGAGAGCTAAAAAAAATGTAAGGCCCTTGGGTACTGTCATGGAGTTACATTAGAAGTGCTCATCCAAGAAGGCTCAAAGTCATTGGCTACAGATAAAATGACGTCATATCACGTTATATCTAGAGTAGCTTTGATTGAACTCATACTTTCAAAATCTTAGCTAAACAAGCAGTCATCCTCATGAATAAAGTTGATAATCTTCTGGCAAATCCTTTTCAATCCTTGTCATGATGAAGAGAAATTATAGATAAAACGTATTGGTGCTCATCGGCCATTGGACAAAAACATGACACAACAATTTGCAAATTGTAAATTCAACAATGAGTGGTTTGGAAGGAATCAGTGGCTAACTGCAAGCATTGCAAAAGCAATCACTTGCCTGCTATTCAGTGGAGTGGCTGTGTGGTCCAAGTCTGGGTTTAAGGGTCTCTTTTCCAAGCTTAAAAGGATCCACATTCACATGCAACAGACTAAAGTGAGTTTAAGACAATTGCAAACTCTGAGACAAAAGAGCTCTGAATGGGAAAATACATTTTACACGATCATCCAACTCAGAATTCCAGGTCGGGAACTCAAACCTCTTTCTAGAGCTCCGACCTGAAGATCACTGACGTAATGATTCAACCTTGTTTTTTTCCAGAGTTCCCAGTTGTCTTGAAAGCACCATACATCCAGAGAATGGCAGACTTTGATGACAGGGAGATATGTATACTGTAACTAAGAAAGTAAAACTAAGTGTATGTTGTGTGGTAAGCTGTTAGTAGCCCATGTGCCTCACCCTCACCCTGGTCCCTTTCGCCCTCACAACGTAGCCTTCTATTCTTACTTGGTGGTGCACATGTAGCCTATAGCCTGTTTAAGAGAAATGTCATCATCAAATATTGTAGGAGCTTTCATTGTCTGCTTATATGCCCCCTTTATGTATCTTACGGTTCTGACTTGGTGTACAGGAAGAAAACTGTAAGAACGGCCCATATTCCGAATTCTGTCGCTGTACATTTCAAAAGTGCTGAACAAATATTTATAACTATGTCAGTCCTAGCTCTCTCATTAATGTCTTAAAATTACGGATTGCCTCTTATCTGCGCTCGTCGTCCCCTTATGCCATAGTTTGTACATCTCAATTGTCAGTAGAAACCACTTTTGTTTAAGCAATTCAGCCATGTTTTTTTAAAAGGCAAGATATGAGTCTGAATGAACTGTTTACTCCACCAAGATGTACAAGCTACAATCACCACTGGGTACCGGGGATCAAATGAAAGAACTGAAAAAGAACTGGAAAGACGTTTTGTACAAATTTCCAAATTACATCAGTTTGGCCGGTTGTCAGGAAATAGAAATCTGTAATAACTACCCAACATGGTTCTGATAAGATTTCAGTTCGGCATTGGATGCATATTTTATGTGGTTGAAGTAACATAAGCTTTTATGATTCTGATAAAGCCAGAAGCTCTACAGACGGTATTTAACTGCACACTCACATTCTCTCAAGATGCTGAATGAAATAAATCATATTTCTCCACTCCTTTAGCCTACATTCAGGGTAGATCTGTCATTTTACTGCAAGAAAGGCTTTATTCCGCAGGAGTTAATGTCAAGGCTATGTAAGAGGTTATATACCTACAGATAATATCAAGACTATGTATAGAGGTTATAGACCTACAGATAATATCAAGACTATGTATTGAGGTTATAGACCTACAGTTAATATCAAGACTATGTATAGAGGTTATAGACCGACAGATAATATCAAGACTATGTATTGAGGTTATATACCTACAGTCAGTATGAAGACTATGTATTGAGGTTATATACCTACAGTCAGTATGAAGACTATGTATTGAGGTTATATACCTACAGTCAGTATGAAGACTATGTATAGAGGTTATATACCTACAGTCAGTATGAAGACTATGTATAGAGGTTATATACCTCCAGTCAGCATCCAGATGTCAGTTTCCATTTAACCCATCTAAACAGTAGGCTACAGTTCCTTTGACATTCCCTAGGCCTATTTGAAGTCACCATCTCGTGACAAATTTGTGTGCCAGCCCTGCTATCATCCTTTTTACAGCACTGCTATCATCCTTTTTACAGCACTGCTATCATCCTTTTTACAGCACTGCTATCATCCTTTTTACAGCACTGCTATCATCCTTTTTACAGCACTGCTATCATCCTTTTTACAGCACTGCTATCATCCTTTTTACCACTTCTCCAAATCTTTCCCAAACATTAGGCTGCTTTTCTGGCCCTCCCTAGTCTTCATTTGCAACTCTCCATTTTGCAGCTTCTCTCATATCATATAAATAATTTCATTCAGAAGCTCAAGCTAGCAGCATCGAATAAACTTTGTAACGACAAACCCGCCAGTGTTCTCAAATCTGCGTCCCTGCTGTCGCACAGACAGTCAGACGGACAGACAGCCAGGAGCCAATATTATTAACCTTTACGACATGTATTTATCAGCTAAATTATACATCTCTATCACTCAATTTCTACAGCTGGATTCAAACTTGCAATCTTTGGAATCAGAGGCAGATACATATGCCCATCCGCCAAACCCGAATCCTACTTGAAGGTAACAGTGCTCACTGTTGCCCCTAGTGGCTGGTTCCCACGTCATCTCCCGACATCCTTAGACAGATGGATGTTGAATACTTGTATCTCGCGTGACCTAGCTGATTTGACGTGCGTACAGTTAGGCTCTGAAGCTTAATGCCAGATAACCTTGAATAATTAAAGAAAAACCTCAACGTAGCCAATAGATAAAACAAGAATGACACGTTTATGGATTTTTTCAAAGGTATTGTTTTGTCTTTATTCAAGCCGCTCGCCACATATAATGTTTCATGACCATAAACCGGCAGGTGATTAGTCAACCTGGTCATCACCAGTACGCTGATTTCTCCTCTGCGCCGCAAAGCCTGTAGGATTCCACTAAACATTCATTACCTATAACACATCTCTGCACTTTGCAAAATATCGTCATCTGAACTATTTCAGTTATCCGTTTTTCGGACTATTCTCTCATTATTGATATAATTTATTTTATTTCAGCAATTTGAGGTTTTTCTGTATAGCTGTCTATTGTCAGAGGGGCACATTATTCTGTTTTAATGTTCCTCCTGAATCTCTATGATACAAATAATAGTTTTTATTTAGTGTATTTTTCCCTTAAACAAAGCTGAAATGTGCTCAGTCTGAAGTGTATAAATACTGGTGAAATCAGTCACCAACATGGGTATGGTGGTGTAACAGAAAGATTCTGGTCCTTCTGTAGCACAGTTGGTAGAGCATGGCGTTTGTAACGCCAGGGTAGTGGGTTCGATTGACGGGACCACCCATACGTAGAATGTATGCACACATGACTGTAAGTCGCTTTGGATAAAAGCGTCTGCTAAAATGGCATATATTATATTATTATTATATTATTGGAATCCTTTGAATCAAGAGGCTTTGTGTTCAAATTACATTTATATATAAACATACATGATGTAGTAATGTATGTCAAATATTTAAGTTGAAAACTATGTTAAAAGCATACAACACATTTTTGTTTGCAGGGCATCACCTGTGAAATCTCATGTGAAAATCCACATGTGAAACTTCATGTGAAATATCATTACATGCGAACAGTTAAAAAAAACATGGTTTCACAGGATTTCATATGTGAAAATCCACATCAGCACATGTGAAATAATGTTTTTGTCAATTAAACTCTTTGTCCACTTTGTGTCCGGGACCAAAAAATGAGAAAATAAATAAATAAAGGCGTCGATGTCAAATAAAAAGGTTATATAATATTGGTAATGAAAATAATAAATAATATTGGTAATGAAAAGGAGGACTTTGCTCACTCTCACCCCGTCCTGGATGAGTCTAAACTCACGTTGAGCGCATCTAACTGGAGAGAGAGATATAAAATAAACATTGCTATGGCACCAGCCATCATTTAAAAAAAATCTCGCGCAGTTTGTCTGTCTAGAAGAGACGGCTTTCGGCACCTCAGGTGTTGAACTTGAACTGTTCCTTGATTTATGACACCGCTGGTATTCAATGTATGAGATGAATCAGACAGCTAAGACAATTACGTGTTATTGCACTATAATCTAATATGCCCGGTTTGGGTGCATCAGTCATATTTATTTTTATTAGGAAAACGCATCAGTTAAGTTTGTAACGATACATTTGGAGAGATATGGGCAATAGGCCTACTCATGTCTGCGTTTTACTGGTGGTGGGGAGGGATGATTACATCACCGCGCACATGGATATATCGTCTGAGCCAGGCGGGGCTCAGTTTGGTGTCCGGCAACGGCCAGTGCATCATCTAGCCCTAGACAACATGCGGACACCCAGAAACCAACAGGAACCAACTCTAAGACTAGTGAGAAAAAAGGATCTGACGCACTTTACGCACGGGAAAGCACAGTGGAAATGCAGCCAGTGCGAATCATGCTACTGACACCGCTGGGTCTGGTATAACGTTTTTGTTGAAAGTGCTTTGAAAGAACGTTTTTTTTTTGTTGCCTTGTTAAAACGGTGAAGGGCTACGTTCTATCCATTCAGACGCGTGTCATGGACTCTAAAGTTACGCAGCGAAACTCTCCTCTGGCTCAGGGCATCAACTTTCCTCTCTCAGACTGCAATCACCGGTTGCTATGGTGACTAAATTCCAGCCAGCTGAAACTTTTTGAGGCATGTTTTTTCGCGGAGTTTGAGAAACAGATCACCGGTTGGAGCGCGTGCGTGACGACGGGCGCTGGACTACGGGGTGCCACGGGACTCCACACGCACACACACACACTCACACCGAACCCCGGGGGAAAACGGATGATCGTTTCTATAAGGATTCTACTTTTTATATTGTACTCTATATCACTTGGAACTATTGTTACCAGATAGAGAGATGGATAACTCGTACTGTTTCCTGGCCATGTCCATGCTGGTTCTGTCCCTCGGGTTTAGGATAGAGGAGGGCATGTGCCAACACTACTACCTCCTCCGTCCCATCCCCAGCGACACTCTCCCTATAGTGGAGCTCAAAGAGGACCCAGACCCTGTCCTGGATCCGAAAGAACGGGACCTGAACGAGACCGAACTAAGATCCAACTTGGGTAGTCACTTCGACCCCCACTTCATGTCCATCACCCCGCCAGAGGATAAGTACTCGGGCAACGAGGACCTGGGCGACTCGGAGATGCGTCAGAAGCCATCCGTCGCGATGCCCAAAGAGATCAAAGCCATTGAGTTTGAGATCCAGCAAGGCAAGAAGCACAAGCCCAGTAAAAAACTCAGAAGAAGGCTGCAACTGTGGCTGTGGTCTTACACCTTCTGTCCAGTTGTTTATGCATGGAACGACCTCGGGAACAGATTCTGGCCGCGCTACGTGAAGGTGGGGAGCTGCTACACTAAGCGTTCTTGTTCGGTCCCTGAAGGGATGCTTTGCAAACCTGCCAAATCGGCCCATTTTACGATCTTAAGATGGAGGTGCCTGCAGAGAAAAGGAGGTCTGAAATGCGCTTGGATACCAGTTCAGTACCCCATTATATCTGAGTGCAAATGCTCCTGCTCGAACTGAAATAAACTGAAATGATTTTTTTGTTATTATTATTTCTTTAAAAAAAAATCATAGTTACATGATTGTTTTTTATATGCACTGCCAAGTGTAAGAATGTATATTTTATGTGTCTATGGCGCCATTAATTTTATGATGACACACTTTGTAGAAAGGTCAGTATTATTATTACAATATAACCAGCATCTACTGTATTTGTTGAACATATCTTGAATGTGATGTATCTTTATATTTATATTGAAGAAGAGCACTTCGCATTGCGAACCATTAAAATACTATTATTGAAGGACTTAACAGCTATATTCCATTGTTTGGGAAGAACAAATAAATACGTGGTTTTATTGACCTCTGATGTGGCAAAATTAGCCCAAATGTAACTTGAGCTTGTGAAACTGGATAAAGGGAAAGTTGGTGGGTAAATAATGTAAAATAAGAGTAACTGCCAACCTATTTATGCTTTATGTTTCATGTAGCCACAGTTCAAATAAACCCACACAGGTGACACTTGGGAAGGACTTTTTGTTTTGTTACAACTTTTGTTGGTTTACATCGCCTTTGTCCTCACATTGCAGTACATTTGGCCAGATTGTTTTTTTAGACTATATAAAAAAGAAATGGGCCTTACAGACTATGCAGACTGTGGTTGTGGGGAAAGTTTAGGGAACGTTTTAGTGTACTGTCTTTGATTATTCAGCTGCTGACCACACATATACATGTCTAACATGGAACCTTTCTGCTCTCAACATCTGTCCTGTAGCTACAGATATTGGCACATCTCAGTCCTCTTCCCTCTTTGTCCCCTTCCCTCTTGGGCCTCTTCCCTCTTGGGCCTCTTCCCTCTTGGGCCTCTTCCCTCTTGGGCCTCTTCCCTCTTGGGCCTCTTCCCTCTTGGTCCTCTTCCCTCTTCCCTCTTGGGCCTCTTCCCTCTTGGGACTCTTCCCTCTTGGGCCTCTTCCCTCTTGGGACTCTTCCCTCTTGGTCCTCTTCCCTCTTCCCTCTTGGGCCCCTTCCCTCTTGGACCTCTTCCCTCTTGGGCCTCTTCCCTCTTCCCTCTTGGGCCCCTTCCCTCTTGGACCTCTTCCCTCTTGGTCCTCTTCCCTCTTGGGCCTCTTCCCTCTTGGGCCTCTTCCCTCTTGGGCCTCTTCCCTCTTGGGCCTCTTCCCTCTTGGGCCTCTTCCCTCTTGGGCCTCTTCCCTCTTGGTCCTCTTCCCTCTTCCCTCTTGGGCCTCTTCCCTCTTGGGACTCTTCCCTCTTGGGCCTCTTCCCTCTTGGGACTCTTCCCTCTTGGTCCTCTTCCCTCTTCCCTCTTGGGCCCCTTCCCTCTTGGACCTCTTCCCTCTTGGGCCTCTTCCCTCTTCCCTCTTGGGCCCCTTCCCTCTTGGACCTCTTCCCTCTTGGTCCTCTTCCCTCTTGGGCCTCTTCCCTCTTGGGCCTCTTCCCTATTGGTCCTCTTCCCTATTGGTCCTCTTCCCTCTTGGTCCTCTTCCCTCTTGGTCCTCTTCCCTCTTGGGCCTCTTCCCTCTTGGGCCTCTTCCCTATTGGTCCTCTTCCCAATTGGGCCCCTTCCCTTCTTCCTTTATTCCGCTTAGTAGGTGCTCTGTGGGTACACTGGTGATTCATTTTCCCTATTCTCCTCAGCCCTTTTCCTGGTTGCTCTCCTCAAACCCCTGATGGCAAGTCTAACTTCATCTCCAAAGGCCTTGAACCAACAATCCTGCAGTTATATGGCAAAGTCACCACCTCAAGTGCCAGAAAGGTCCAGACACTTTGGCAGACAGAGGTATTCTACACTATAATAGCCTAGACATGAGTAGGATGCTTTGTTGTTGTTTGTGTATTATACCACTCAGTCCTATTGAGTATTCTCATCGCACCTGGACACCGTTTTGAGAAAGATTAGACAGTTAAACACACTGAAAGACACTAGTCCTTTTTCAAACCTACTGCTTGTGACCTGCTGCTGCTGCTGCTGCTACAAAATGAATGAACTATCTAGAGACTACTTTCAATAAGTGTGAATTCTATCAGAAAACTTCCCTTGTGTGATGAGAATGGGGAAAACCCACACTCACTGACACACGTGTTTTTCAAACCTCGGCTGCTGCTACCAACTGAAGAGACTATAGCTTCAGTGAATGTGGACTTTTCTCTTTTATAACCTGCCTTTATAACGCTATGGATATAGCGTATATATGCACAAATACCATTAAGTTAAGTTCAGCACACCAATCTTTCATTCAATCAGAATGACTTTTATTCACAGTTCAAATACAGGTACTGTTTTACTGCGTGTGAAATAGAAAGTGTGGAATGGAAGCAAGCCAATGTGAGTCCACAGGCAAGCCAGGAGCTCATAACAACATGAGCAGGACCTGGTCTGGGCAGCACTGTTTCATTTCATTACACTACCTCTTGATGAAAGCTACTACTGGAGCCTTTTACTAATTCAATACACGTTATATTTGACTGTACACGTTGTTTCAGGAAAGGGGAGCGAGATGAATGACATTTTCTGTCTGTAGAGACACCCGTTGCCTGCCAGGGACTTGTTTTTCTATATGCCCGTGTGCTTAGAGTACGCCTGCTTTGAGAGGGGTGCAAAGCCCAGACACACCTTTTGATTATTTCTAACAAGTGTAAGTGAAGTTTTCCTGCTTTCTCCAGATCTTCTTCTTTTTCTTCTTCATTTCAACAGTTTTCTGAAGCAGCAGCGAAGCTTTTATGTGTGAACCTTTTGGAGTCACGAACCAAAGTAATCAAACAAGGACTGTGAAACTAAAGTAGAAGAACATACGCCATAGTATGTGGTTATACTATACCAATACTACATTATACTATATCAATATGAGTACCCTAAGAACTTTACTGGAGTAACACAGACAGGGCAGCCAATAAATGTGTGGTCCTTCTGTAGCTCAGTTGGTAGAGCATGGCGCTTGTAACGCCAGGGTAGTGGGTTCGATCCCCGGGACCACCCATACGTAGAATGTATGCACACATGACTGTAAGTAGCTTTAGATAAAAGCGTCTGCTAAATGGCATATATTATTATTATTATTATTATTATAAATGTATTTCATTATTTATGTGGTCAAGAAGTTCAGGACATTTTATTTGGCTATATAACTACAGCACCAATAACGTCCACATGTACACGAACAACAACGCGAGGTGCCTTATATTGATAATAGTGATGGGATCAATTTATAATTTATAACTTCAACCGGCTTGTTTATTATAATGTAGGGGTGTAACCTGGATTGCCTAGTGCAGGGAAGCAGTGGTGTGGTCTCACTTCACCTGCTCGACGCCAGCTCCATATTTGCGTCTCAAATGGTACCTTATTCCTTATATTGTGCACTAAAAAGGGAACACGGTATCATTTGGGACACATCCCATGCCGCTATGCCCTGACAGTTGGGAAGGCTCAATGTAAAGGGATTATAAATTAAATACCTTCATTTTCAGATTCCTTCATTTAAGCTGCATGGCGCCTCAAATACATACTGGGGCTGGAGGGATGATCACATGTAAAACATTTAAATGTTTTTTTAAAACAGTCTTGCTGCTCGGGTTATGTCAGGTCTGAGAGAGAGAGAGAGAGAGAGAGAGAGAGAGAGAGAGAGAGAGAGAGAGAGAGAGAGAGAGAGAGAGAGAGAGAGAGAGAGAGAGAGAGAGAGAGAGAAAGAGAGAGAGAGGGGGAGAGAGGCGACTTCACTCTCCTCACCAGCCAGAGAGACAGAGAGAGAGAGGACAGTGAGTTTTTTTTGCCAGTGTTAAAAGTGTTGAGTACTTTTCTGACACAAATCTTTAATGGGAATGGAATGTGGAGCTCAGAGTCATGTCCTCGTGTTTTAATAGTGCTGATTCCACATCCTTTAACACCGTGTCATGATGATCGTCAGGCACGTGCACAGATAGGAGATAGGGCACATGTCCCTATGCCCTTCCAATCTCCAAAGTGCCCTTTTCGGTGGTGGTATAATCCCCCCCCCCTCCCCCCAAAACATGTTTTGTTGTTTTTATATAGATTTTGCCATTGTTCTGAGATTATTGCCTGCAAGTCGTCGTTAAATTCCCATCGATGCTTCAGAACCAACAAGTTGCGCATCTTGATTGTTGACCAATGGCCAGTCATCAGCATTGGCATGCAAAGGCAGGCGCTCATATCCACTCTAGTGACCAGAAATAACTAGTTTAATTTCTTCCAATTTTGCAAAAACAGAGTAGGCCTACGTTTATCATCCATATAAAATACAGTTTAGCAATCTACTACCGACTCATCTTTGCCAGAACTACAGGTTACCTGGTTATTTGATTTATAATTGTCTTATTTCAGATAGGCCTCGTTTGGGTGGCTACTGGCTATATGTCTAAAGATAAGCAGCTGTAAAATCGCACTGCCATCAATATTATGGGATGAACATATTCTGGCGAATTTATTATGATATTTGTGAGGAAAAACAGGGCTACCCGGCTGGCAACGAGCACTCTGCAGATAGGCTGCCCTCCAACGTGTGAGGGCGCGGTGCAGACAGAACCTGCTATCCATCTGATCCGGCAACCACTGCTACAAGTAGGTCGTATGCTTTTTTTTTGCTCTTGTGGATTCCAGAGAAGAGACATGATACAGTATAACCATTGTTGATATTGGCTGCTAACATGAATGACTTTCAGCTCCAAATGCAGCAGTACAGCTATTTCATTTAAAACAATTCATTTCTGTCGTCTATCTTGGGTTTTGAAAACACGTCACCGTTCATAGCTGTAATGACAGGCTACATTAGCGCAACAATTATTACATTTACATTTAAGTCATTTAGCAGACGCTCTTATCCAGAGCGACTTACAAATTGGTGCATTCACCTTATGACATCCAGTGGAACAGCCACTTTACAATAGTGCATCTAAATATTTTAAGGGGGGTGAGAAGGATTACTTTATCCTATCCTAGGTATTCCTTAAAGAGGTGGGGTTTCAGGTGTCTCCGGAAGGTGGTGATTGACTCCGCTGTCCTGGCGTCGTGAGGGAGTTTGTTCCACCATTGGGGAGCCAGAGCAGTGAACAGTTTTGACTGGGCTGAGCGGGAACTGTACTTCCTCAGTGGTAGGGAGGCGAGCAGGCCAGAGGTGGATGAACGCAGTGCCCTTATTTGGGTGTAGGGCCTGATCAGAGCCTGGAGATTATAAGCGCGAGTGCGCTTTGTGCACACGTGCATGTGCGTGTGCGGGGGTCGCAAGTTTTGAACCACTCATTTTCACAGGTTTGGAGTCAAACATTTTGCAAACCACTGGAATACATGAGTGTAACAAATTGAGTTGGGTTGGATATAGTAATGATAGACTACAGTATTTCTTACCACAACCCTGGGAAGTAGGGGTGCTGTGTGTACTAATAATAGCTTCCCCATGTCGGCGAAAACATTGCAGCACCCCCACCCCCAAACCTCTCCCTAAAATCTTCTATTTTGACTGAAAGTGTGTTGGTTATTGTTAATAATTGCTGAATTTACTCCAGTTCACAAATATTTGACTTCTCAGATGGTGCTGCTTTCCCCTCTTCTTGTAATCATTGGTCAATGACGCTGTTGTGTGAATTTGCCTTTTTTTCTTTTTTTTGTTGAGCACATGCCCTCCAAAGGGCCTGTGTCATGATGTTTTCGGTTTCTTTTTTCTTTCTTTAATTGGATCATATCTCTTTCAATTCCTGGATCGGACTCAATGACCCCCCCCCTCCCCCACTGCACTAAACTACTATCGAATAAGAATAATACTACTTCCACCTTTAATTGCCTCTTCAAAGTTCAAAGCCTGTTTTATCCCCAACTTCACTTTTACAGAATTGCAGTGATTTCATTGATGATGTCAACTAGCTTGTTATGTCCACAACCATTTGAATGAGGTTAACAAGTCAAGGGAATTTTCCCTACCTTTGTATGCTGTTGCAATTTACTCTTACATCTAGCTATCAATAACATCTAAAACTTTAAATTCCATCCTCATCAAATAGTTTTTCACTTCAATTAGTTTCCACAATAAGCACCTGAAATCTTGCTCTGATGTCTCTTTGTCCTATTTCCCAAATCCACTCATAGCCCAGGTCATTGGAGCTCTCTTTCAAAAGCCCATCTTGTTTTGCTTTCAATCATCAAGGATGGAGAGAGGTGGAAGCGAAGGAGGGATAGAGGAAGGGAGTGAGGTGGAAGCGAAGGAGGGATAGAGGAAGGGAGTGAGGTGGAAGCGAAGGAAGGATAGAGGAAGGGAGTGAGGTGGAAGCGAAGGAGGAGGGATAGAGGAAGGGAGTGAGGTGGAAGCGAAGGAGGGATAGAGGAAGGGAGTGAGGTGGAAGCGAAGGAGGGATAGAGGAAGGGAGTGAGGTGGAAGCGAAGGAGGGATAGAGGAAGGGAGTGAGGTGGAAGCGAAGGAGGGATAGAGGAAGGGAGTGAGGTGGAAGCGAAGGAGGGATAGAGGAAGGGAGTGAGGTGGAAGCGAAGGAGGGATAGAGGAAGGGAGTGAGGTGGAAGCGAAGGAGGGATAGAGGAAGGGAGTGAGGTGGAAGCGAAGGAGGGATAGAGGAAGGGAGTGAGGTGGAAGCGAAGGAGGGATAGAGGAAGGGAGTGAGGTGGAAGCGAAAGAGGGATAGAGGAAGGGAGTGAGATGGAAGCGAAGGAGGGATAGAGGAAGGGAGTGAGGTGGAAGCGAAGGAGGGATAGAGGAAGGGAGTGAGGTGGAAGCGAAGGAGGGATAGAGGAAGGGAGTGAGGTGGAAGCGAAGGAGGGATAGAGGAAGGGAGTGAGGTGGAAGCGAAAGAGGGATAGAGGAAGGGAGTGAGATGGAAGGGAAGGAGGGATAGAGGAAGGGAGTGAGGTGGAAGCGAAGGAGGGATAGAGGAAGGGAGTGAGGTGGAAGCGAAGGAGGGATAGAGGAAGGGAGTCAGGTGGAAGCGAAGGATGGATAGAGGAAGGGAGTGAGGTGGAAGCGAAGGAGGGATAGAGGAAGGGAGTGAGGTGGAAGCGAAGGAGGGATAGAGGAAGGGAGTGAGGTGGAAGCGAAGGAGTGATAGAGGAGAAGGTGGGTTCTTGGGTTTCAAACAGACCGTTATCGGTGGAGGGTTAGGCAGGTATGCAGGCCGAGGTCAGACCAGGCTTTGATGTCTGTGTGCTTGTGTGTGTGTGCGCTTGTGTTGTGTGGTGGTTGGCACTGCCAGGTCTGATAGGGAATGCCATCCGTCATGGCAGCTTCTGTGTCAGGATTCTCAGCGCTCCATTCATACACCAGAGATGGCAAAACAGACAGTCTTCTGAGGTTTCAAGAGTGAGCCATCTTTAGCTCAGCGAAGAGGGCAAAATAACATAGAATGTTATCACCAAACTTTTAGAAGTAACCCTTATCACGAACAGAAGTGTTCAAAACGTTCATTTGTTCATGCAAAGCAAAGGGAAATGATGGTATAGTTTTGAAACACACTTAAACTAAACATGGTAGGTGATACATTACATGCGACATTCCTCACACTGATCATTCAATGAATACAATTAAAACCTAAATTCTCATTAGATAAAGTTTTATTGTTCCTTTCACATAATTATAACACATAAAAAGAGGTCACAGATGATGAAATGTATTTATATATATATATAAATATATATTTATTTATTCTCCGGACATCAGACAGTGTCTTCATATTACTTCAAGCACGCACCTCTACTGTTTCGGTTCAGTAGGAAAATATAGCCGTTATAGCCGAGTTTCCCTTTAACCATTCTATAGCTGGCGGTCACATCTAGTGGCAAAGGAGGAATTCACACAGAGGGAAACTCACACGCACACGCACATGCACACGCACACGCACACGCACACGCACACGCACACACACACACACACACACACACACACACACACACACACACACACACACACACACACACACACATACTGACCATGTAGCCTCACTCCACCATATATTCTCCTAGCTCTACGTCAGTCACCTCAACTGCGCTCATCGGACGGTCCAAAATATTTGCTTACTACACACCTATTTTCAAACATTCCCAGTTGTATGAATAATTTATATTGGAGAAAAGCTGGCGTTCCTTCTCTTTGCACAGAGCTGAGAACGCTAAGCAATTATCTCTTCAGAATATTAATGAGGGTTTGAGTCTCTCTGGGCAGACTGTCATCTTTCAGACCCAAACAGACTGACAGACACACACCTAGGGAGAAGTTCTCACAAGTAAGCTATGAGCCCTTTACGCAGCCCCACTGAACACTTTACGAAGCCCCTATGAACACTTTACGAAGCCCCTATGAACACTTTACGAAGCCCTTATGAGCCCTTTACGCAGCCCCTATGAAGTGGATGGCTCGGTTGGTTGAGGGATGGTGCTTTCAACACCAGAGGTGTGGGTTTGACTCCTGCCCTAGCAGAACCCCAGTGATTATACTTCTCTGACCTCGAGGGTGACGTTAAGCTGCTACAGCCCGTTGTTATTTACTCACAATGACTGGCATGTTAGCCTTATTGTTATCCCTGATACCGAAATACACACACACACACACACACACACACGCACGCACACACGCACGCACGCACGCACGCACACACACACACACACACACACACACACACACACACACACACACACACACACACACACACACACACACACACACACACACACACACACACACACACACACACACACACACACACACACACACACACACACACACACACACACACCTGCCCATCCCGATTGTCTCTCTCCAATATTCCGTTGTGTTAATCTCGCCATATACCACACGGTCACAATGAGCTTGTGTTCTCTAGGACTTCATTTCCATTACTTCGTTCTCTGCCAGAGAATAGACAGATACACGACTGGATCGACCTGAAATGAACCTTAGAGTAGTGGTGGGGAGATAGAGAGAGACACAGCTTTTGTACTAATTAGGTTTAAGTTAGTTCTTCAACGTATTTGATATACTGTTAGTCATTTCAAGTGATTGGAAGTGATTGGAATGTTATAATGTTATAATGTTATAATGTTAACAGAGCTGCACATCGCCACTAGAGGGAGGATAATGCTGTAGGAGTAACAGGGACTGCTACCCAGAGAAAAAGAGAGCGACAGGGAGGGTCAGAGAGAGAGAAACAGAGGGTAAGAAAGACAAAATGAGAGGGTTAGAGAGAGAGAGAGAGTCAGAGAGAGAGAGGGTCAGAGAGAGAGAGGGTCAGAGAGAGAGAGAGAGGGTCAGAGAGAGAGAGAGAGGGTCAGAGAGAGAGAGAGAGAGAGAGAGAGAGGGTCAGAGAGAGAGAGAGAGAGAGGGTCAGAGAGAGAGAGAGAGAGGGTCAGAGAGAGAAACAAAGAGGTTCAGTGAGATAGAAACAGAAAGGGTCAGAGAGTTAGAGGAAATTGAGTGTCCTGGAAGCCTGTGGCTTTAGCGAGGGGCTTTGTGTGGGCTTAATAACTGTGTCTGTCTCCCCCTGTGACAGACAAGACGACATGCTAGACAACCTCACCTCAGGATCTGGCGGTAAACCTTCCCATCCCTCTGAGCCACTGAGACAATTATAACATCAGGTCCTGGGATGCCTACTGAACTCTATTACTGACCTCAGAGGGAGGCGAATGCCCACTACTAATGCTTTAAAAGGCTGACTCCAACTAACTAATTATTTAATATGCTGGCTCCAACTAACTAATTATTTAATATGCTGGCTCCAACTAACTAATTATTTAATATGCTGGCTCCAACTAACTAATTATTTAATATGCTGACTCCAACTAACTAATTATTTAATATGCTGGCTCCAACTAACTAATTATTTAATATGCTGGCTCCAACTAACTAATTATTTAATATGCTGGCTCCAACTAACTAATTATTTAATATGCTGGCTCCAACTAACTAATTATTTAATATGCTGGCTCCAACTAACTAATTATTTAATATGCTGGCTCCAACTAACTAATTATTTAATATGCTGGCTCCAACTAACTAATGATTTAATATGCTGGCTCCAACTAACTAATGATTTAATATGCTGGCTCCAACTAACTAATGATTTAATATGCTGGCTCCAACTAACTAATGATTTAATATGCTGGCTCCAACTAACTAATTATTTAATATGCTGGCTCCAACTAACTAATGATTTAATATGCTGGCTCCAACTAACTAATGATTTAATATGCTGGCTCCAACTAACTAATGATTTAATATGCTGGCTCCAACTAACTAATGATTTAATATGCTGGCTCCAACTAACTAATTATTTAATATGCTGACTCCAACTAACTAATTATTTAATATGCTGGCTCCAACTAACTAATTATTTAATATGCTGGCTCCAACTAACTAATGATTTAATATGCTGACTCCAATTCTATTATAAAGCCTAGATCAATTATATAAAAGAATGATGGAAAAAAAAACATTTGAGTATTTTAAATGAAATTGTGATCTTAAAACCAAATTCAATTGGCGTAAATCATCCCAAAACAATTTGATGTTGCCAATTATTTTAATGATTACTTAACTGGCAATGTGGGCAAATTATGCAGGAAATGGCAACAACTGCCAGTGAGCCAATCGTATTCATGCATAACAAAAACAAATAGTGGATGAAAAGCATTGTAACATTAGTGTGGGAGAGATGGACAAATTATTATCGATCGATAATGACAAACCTTGTCACGTTCTGACCTTTATTTCCTTTGTTTTGTCGTTATTTAGTATGGTCAGGGCGTGAGTTGGGGTGGGCAGTCTATGTTTGTTTTTCTATGATTTGGGGATTTGTATGTTTCGGCCTAGTATGGTTCTCAATCAGAGGCAGGTGTTACGCCTTGGTCATTGTATTTTGTGTTTTTGTTATATGTTAGTTTATGTGTTTATGTCTCTTCTTTCAACAGACGAACGCCGTTACAGCAGGTGTCATTAGTTAGGTAGCCTGGGTTTCACTGTGTGTTTGTGGGTGTTTGTGTCCGTGTCTCTGTTGTTCACCACACGGTACTGTTTTGGGTTTTGTTTGTTCCACGTTTATTGTTTTTTGTATTTAGTTGTTCATGTGTAGTATTTCTTATTAAGAACCATTGACACTTACCACGCCGCACATTGGTCCTCCGATCCTTCCCGCCTCTCCTCTTCGGAAGAAGAGGAGGAAATCCCTTACAAACCTCCTGGCATTGACAACTTAGCTGGAAAGCTACTGAGGATAGTAGCTGACTATGGCCACGTTCATATCTTTGATCTGACTATACAGGAAGGAGTTGGTCCTCAGGCCTGGAGGGAAGCCAGAGTCATTCCACTACCCAGGAGTAGTAATGCAGCCTTTACCGGTTCTAACAGCAGACCTCTCAGCTTGCTGCCAGCTCGTTGGTAAACTGTTGCAAAAAAATGGTGTTTGACAAAATATAATGTTATTTCTCTGTAAACAAATCAACAACAGACTTTCAGCATGCTTTTAGAGAAGGGCACTCAACATGTACCGCAGTTACACAAATGACTGATGATTGGTTGAAATAAATTGCTAATAAGAAGCTTGTGGGAGCTGTAAATCAAATCAAATCAAATCACATTTTATTTGTCACATACACATGGTTAGCAGATGTTAATACGAGTGTAGCGAAATGCTTGTGCTTCTAGTTCCGACAATGCAGTGATAACCAACAAGTAATCTAACTAACAATTCCAAAACTACTGTCTTATACACAGTGTAAGGGGATAAAGAATATGTACATAAGGATATATGAATGAGTGATGGTACAGAGCAGCATACAGTAGATGGTATCGAGTACAGTATATACATATGAGATGAGTATGTAGACAAAGTAAACAAAGTGGCATAGTTAAAGTGGCTAGTGATACATGTATTACATAAGGATGCAGTCGATGATATAGAGTACAGTATGTACGTATGCATATGAGATGAATAATGTAGGGTAAGTAACATATATAAGGTAGCATTGTTTAAAGTGGCTAGTGATATATTTACATCATTTCCCATCAATTCCCATTATTAAAGTGGCTGGAGTTGGGTCAGTGTCAATGTGAGTGTGTTGGCAGCAGCCACTCAATGTTAGTGGTGGCTGTTTAACAGTCTGATGGCCTTGAGATAGAAGCTGTTTTTCAGTCTCTCGGTCCCAGCTTTGATACACCTGTACTGACCTCGCCTTCTGGATGATAGCGGGGTGAACAGGCAGTGGCTCGGGTGGTTGATGTCCTTGATGATCTTTATGGCCTTCCTGTAACATCGGGTGGTGTAGGTGTCCTGGAGGGCAGGTAGTTTGCCCCCGGTGATGCGTTGTGCAGACCTCACTACCCTCTGGAGAGCCTTACGGTTGAGGGCAGAGCAGTTGCCGTACCAGGTGGTGATACAGCCCGCCAGGATGCTCTCAATTGTGCATCTGTAGAAGTTTGTGAGTGCTTTTGGTGACAAGACGAATTTCTTCAGCCTCCTGAGCTTGAAGAGGCGCTGCTGCGCCTTCTTCACGACGCTGTCAGTGTGAGTGGACCAATTCAGTTTGTCTGTGATGTGTATGCCGAGGAACTTAAAACTTGCTACCCTCTCCACTACTGTTCCATCGATGTGGATAGGGGGGTGTTCCCTCTGCTGTTTCCTGAAGTCCACAATCATCTCCTTAGTTTTGTTGACGTTGAGTGTGAGGTTATTTTCCTGACACCACACTCCGAGGGCCCTCACCTCCTCCCTGTAGGCCGTCTTGTCGTTGTTGGTAATCAAGCCTACCACTGTTGTGTCGTCCGCAAACTTGATGATTGAGTTGGAGGCTTGCCTGGCCACGCAGTCGTGGGTGAACAGGGAGTACAGGAGAGGGCTCAGAACGCCCCCTTGTGGGGCCCCCGTGTTGAGAATCAGCGGGGAGGAGATGTTGTTGCCTACCCTCACCACCTGGTAGCGGCCCGTCAGGAAGTCCAGTACCCAGTTGCACAGGGCGGGTCGAGACCCAGGGTCTCGAGCTTGATGACGAGCTTGGAGGGTACTATGGTGTTGAATGCCGAGCTGTATCGACATAACCTGAAAGGCCACTCAGCAAGGAAGAAGCCACTGCTCCTAAACCGCCATAGAAAAGCCACGGTTTGCAACTGCACATGGTGACAAAGATCATACTTTTTGGAGAAATGTCCTCCTGTCAGATGAAACAAAAATAGAACTGTTTGTGATGCAAGCCGAAGAACGCCATCCCAACCATGAAGCACGGGGGTGGCAGCATCATGTTGTGGGGGTGCTTTGCTGCAGGAGGGACTGGTGCACTTCAAAAAATAGATGGCATCATGAGGGATGAAACTTATGTGGATATATTGAAGCAACATCTCAAGACATCCGTCAGGAAGTTGAAGCTTGGTGGCAAATGGGTCTTCCAAATGGACAATGACCTCAAGCATACTTGAGCTTAATGGCTGAAGGACAACAAAGTCAAGGTATTGAAGTGGCTGTGACAAAGCCCTGACCTCAATCCTATAGAAAATGTGTGGGCAGAACTGAAAAAGCGTGTGCGAGCAAGGAGGCCTACAAACCTGACTGAGTTACAACAGCTCTGTCAGGAGGAATGGGCCAAAATTCACCCAACTTATTGTGGGAAGCTTGTGGAAGGTTACCTGAAACATTTGACCCAAGTTAAACAATTTAAACGCAATGCTACCAAATACTAATTAAGTGTGTGTAAACTTCTGACCCACTGGGAATGTGATGAAAGCAATAAAAGCTGAAATAAATCATTCTCTCTACTATTATTCTGACATATCACATTCTTAAAATAAAGTGGTGATCCTAACTGACCTAAGACAGGGAATTTTTACTAGGATTAAATATCAGGAATTGTGAAAAATAAATCCATTTGGCTAAGGTGTATGTAAACTTCCGACTTCAACTGTATTTGTCTAAGGTGTATGTAACCTTCTGACTTCAACTATATTTGTCTAAGGTGTATGTAACCTTCCGACTTTAGAAGGTCTCGCTGTGACATCCGACTTTTCCCAACCCTGCTGCTCCATACCTTTCATAGGGGTGTCATAACCTGTCATAGGGGTGTCATAACCTGTCATAGCGGTGTCATAGGAGTGGTGGAGCCAGTCTGTGTGTATGTGTGTGTCTCAATGGAAGGGCTGACTCAGCATCTCCATATCAAGTGTTCAAAAAACTCCACCTCAAAATCAGACATGCCTCAGTTATGGTCAGCATTCCTGAACAGTGATACAAGCTGTGATACAATGATCTTTGTGTGTGTTTAACTCTACTTGTGGGGCCCAGTAGAATAGTAAAGAATAGTAACAAAACATTTGACCAACTGGTGACATTTTGTTTGTCCCCATAAGGTCAAATGCTATTTCTAGGGGTTTAGGGTTAATGTTAGAATAAGTGTTAGAATTGTCTAAGTAATCCGCCAGAACCGCCATTCAGCCAGAACCGCCATTCAGCCAGGATCTGCCATTCAGCCAGGATCTGCCAGAACCGCCAGTCAGCCAAGATCTGCCAGAGCCATCAACATGCCTTCCTCTCAGTCCTGAGCTTCCTCTCAGTCTTGAGCTTCCTCTCAGTCCTGAGCTACCTCTCAGTCTTGAGCTACCTCTCAGTCTTGAGCTACCCCTCAGTCTTGAGCTACCCCTCAGTCTTGAGCTACCCCTCAGTCCTGAGCTACCTCAGTCCCGAGCTGACCCTCAGTCCGGAGCTGCCCTTCAGCCCGGTGGGGCCCTCTGTTGGGGTGCTTAGGCCAAGGTCGGTGGCGAGGGTCGCCACTCGAAGGACGCTAAGTAAGCAGACTAAGACTATGTTGGAGTGGGGTCCATGTCCCGCGCCAGAGCCGCCACCGTGGACAGACGCCCACCCAGACCCTCCCGTATGGATTTAGGTGTGCGGGCGGGAGTCTGCACCTTTGGGGGGGGGGTGTACTGTCACGCTCTGGCCTTAGTATTTTGTGTTTTCTTTATTATTGTGGTTAGGCCAGGGTGTGATATGGGTGATTATGTGTTTGTCTTGTCTAGGGGTTTTGTAGATTGATGGGGTTGTGTGTAGTATACTATTCTAGGTAAGTCTATGGTTGCCTGGAGTGGTTCTCAATCAGAGGCAGGTGTTTATCGTTGTCTCTGATTGGGAACCATATTTAGGCAGCCATATTCTTTGAGTATTTCGTGGGTGATTGTTTCCTGTCTTTGTGGTTGTTGCACCAGTCACGTTTCTTGTTTTGTATATTTTTCTATTTTTCATCTTTCAATAAAAATGTTTATGAATAACCACGCTGCATTTTGGTCCTCCTCTCTTTCACCAGAAGAAAACCGTAACAGAATCACCCACCACAACAGGACAAAGCGGCGTGGTGACAGGCAGCGGCAGCAGGAGCAGCGAATGTGTTGTCTAGGTTATATACAGTCTGGTCTAGGTAATATACAGTGTTGTCAAGGTAATACACAGTCTGGTCTAGGTAATATACAGTCTGGTCTAGGTAATATACAGTGTTGTCTAGGTAATATACAGTCTGGTCTATGTAATATACAGTCTGGTCTAGGTAATCAACAGTCTGGTCTAGGTAATATATAGTGTTGTCTTGGTAATATACAGTCTGGTCTAGGTAATATACAGTGTTGTCTAGGTAATATACAGTGTTGTCTATGTAATATACAGTGTTGTCTAGGTAATACACAGTCTGGTATAGGTAATATACAGTGTTGTCTAGGTAATACACAGTCTGGTCTAGGTAATATACAGTGTTGTCTTGGTAATACACAGTCTGATCTCGGTAATATACAGTGTTGTCTAGGTAATATACATTGTTGTCTAGGTAATATACAGTGTTGTCTAGGTAATATACAGTCTGGTCTATGTAATATACAGTCTGGTCTAGGTAATATACAGTGTTGTCTTGGTAATACACAGTATGGTCTCGGTAATATACAGTGTTGTCTAGGTAATATACATTGTTGTCTAGGTAATATACAGTGTTGTCTAGGTAATATACAGTCTGGTCTATGTAATATACAGTCTGGTCTAGGTAATATACAGTGTTGTCTTGGTAATACACAGTATGGTCTCGGTAATATACAGTGTTGTCTCGGTAATATACAGTGTTGTCTCGGTAATATACAGTCTGGTCTAGGTAATATACAGTGTTGTCTCGGTAATATACAGTGTTGTCTAGGTAATATACAGTGTTGTCTAGGTAATACACAGTCTGGTCTAGGTAATATACAGTGTTGTCTAGGTAATATACAGTGTTGTCTAGGTAATACACAATCTGGTCTAGGTAATATACAGTGTTGTCTAGGTAATATACATTGTTGTCTTGGTAATACACAGTCTGGTCTAGGTAATATACAGTGTTGTCTCGGTAATATACAGTGTTGTCTAGGTAATATACAGTGTTGTCTAGGTAATACACAGTCTGGTCTAGGTAATATACAGTGTTGTCTAGGTAATATACATTGTTGTCTTGGTAATACACAGTCTGGTCTAGGTAATATACATTGTTGTCTAGGTAATATACAGTGTTGTCTAGGTAATATACAGTGTTGTCTAGGTAATATACACTCTGGTCTAGGTAATATACAGTGTTGTCTAGGTAATATACAGTGTTGTCTAGGTAATATACAGTGTTGTCTAGGTAATATACAGTGTTGTCTTGGTAATACACAGTCTGGTCTAGGTAATATACAGTGTTGTCTTGGTAATACACAGTCTGGTCTAGGTAATATACAGTGTTGTCTTGGTAATACACAGTCTGGTCTAGGTAATATACAGTCTGTTCTAGGTAATCTAATGTGTTGTCTAGGTAATATACAGTGTTGCCTAGGTAATATACAGCGTTGTCTAGGTAATAGAGATACATAGAGACACAGAGGGAGAGATACAGAGAGAAACAGAAGGAGGTAGAGTGTGAGAGAGGGAAGGAGAGAGAGACAGTGAGAGAGGGAATGAGATAGAGACAGTGAGAGAGGGAATGAGATAGAGACAGTGAGAGAGGGAAGGAGATAAAGACAGTGAGAGACGGAAGGAGAGAGAGACAGCGAGAGAGACAGCGAGAGTGGGAAGGAGAGAGACTGCGAGAGAGGGAAGGAGAGAAAGACAGCGAGAGAGGGTAGGAGAGAGAGACAGCGAGAGAGGGTGGGAGAGAGAGACAGCGAGAGAGGGAGGGAGAGAGAGACCGCGAGAGAGGGAAGGAGAGAGAGACCGCGAGAGAGGGAAGGAGAGAGAGACAGCGAGAGAGGGAATGAAAGAGAGACAGCGAGAGAGGGTAGGAGAGAGAGACAGCGAGAGAGGGAAGGAGAGAGAGACAGCGATAGAGGGAAGGAGAGAGAGACAGCGAGAGAGTGTAGGAGAGAGAGACAGCGAGAGGGAAGGAGAGAGAGACAGCAAGAGAGGGTAGGAGAGAGAGACAGCGAGAGAGGGAAGGAGAGAGAGACAGCGAGAGAGGGTAGGAGAGAGAGACAGCGAGAGAGGGTAGGAGAGAGAGACAGCGAGAGAGGGAAGGAGAGAGAGACAGCGAGAGAGGGAAGGAGAGAGAGACAGCGAGAGAGGGAAGGAGAGAGAGACAGCGAGAGGGAAGGAGAGAGAGACAAATCAAATTGTATTTGTCACATACACATGGTTAGCAGATGTTAATGCGAGTGTAGCGAAATGCTTGTGCTTCTAGTTCCGACAATGCAGTGATAACCAACAAGTAATCTAACTAACAATTCCAAAACTACTGTCTTATACACAGTGTAAGGGGATAAGGAACATGTACATAAGGATATATGAATGAGTGATGGTACAGAGCAGCATAGGCAAGATACAGTAGATGGTATCGAGTACAGTATATACATATGAGATGAGTGTGTAGACAAAGTAAACAAAGTGGCATAGTTAAAGTGGCTAGTGAGGGAAGGAGAGAGAGACAGCGAGAGGGAAGGAGAGAGAGACAGCGAGAGGGAAGGAGAGAGAGACCGTGAGAGAGGGAAGGAGAGAGAGACCGTAAGAGAGGGAAGGAGAGAGAGACAGCGAGAGGGAAGGAGAGAGAGACAGCGAGAGGGAAGGAGAGAGAGACAGCGAGAGGGAAGGAGAGAGAGACAGCGAGAGGGAAGGAGAGAGAGACAGCGAGAGGGAGGGAGAGAGAGACAGCGAGAGTGGGAAGCAGGGAGACAGCGAGAGAGGGAATCAGGGAGAGACAGCGAGAGAGGGAAGGAGAGAGAGACCGTGAGAGAGGGAAGGAGAGAGAGACCGTAAGAGAGGGAAGGAGAGAGAGACCGCAAGAGAGGGAAGGAGAGAGAGACCGAAAGAGAGGGAAGGAGAGAGAGACCGAAAGAGAGGGAAGGAGAGAGAAACCATAAGAGAGGGAAGGAGAGAGAGAGAAGGATAGAGAGACAGCGAGAGAGGGAAGGAGAGAGAGACCGAAAGAGAGGGAAGGAGAGAGAAACCATAAGAGAGGGAAGGAGAGAGAGAGAAGGATAGAGAGACAGCGAGAGAGGGAAGGAGAGAGACAGAGAGAGAGTGTAGTAGAGAGAGACAGCGAGAGGGAAGGAGAGAGAGGTAGCGAGAGAGTGTAGGAGAGAGAGACAGCGAGAGGGAAGGAGAGAGAGGCAGCGAGAGAGTGTAGGAGAGAGAGACAGCGAGAGGGAAGGAGAGAGAGACAGCGAGAGAGGGAAGCAGGGAGACAGCGAGAGAGGGAAGCAGGGAGACAGCGAGAGAGGGAAGGAGAGAGAGAGAGAGCGAGAGAGGAAAGGATAGAGAGACCGCGAGAGAGGGAAGGATAGAGAGACCGCGAGAGAGGGAAGGAGAGAGAGAGACAGCGAGAGAGGGTAGGAGAGAGAGACAGCGAGAGAGGGTAGGAGGGAGAGACAGCAAGAGAGGGAAGGAGAGAGAGACAGCGAGAGAGGGAAGGAGATAGAGACAGCGAGAGAGGGAATGAGAGAGAGACAGCGAGAGAGGGAAGGAGAGAGAGACAGCGAGAGAGGGAAGGAGAGAGAGACAGCGAGAGAGGGAAGGAGAGAGAGACAGCGAGAGAGGGTAGGAGAGAGAGACAGCGAGAGAGGGAAGGAGAGAGAGACAGCGAGAGAGGGAATGAGAGAGAGACAGCGAGAGAGGGTAGGAGAGAGAGACGGCGAGAGAGGGAAGGAGAGAGAGACCGCGAGAGAGGGAAGGAGAGAGAGACAGCGAGAGAGGGAAGGAGAGAGAGACTGCGAGAGAGGGAAGGAGAGAGAGACAGAGAGAGAGGGAAGGAGAGAGAGACTGTGAGAGAGGGAAGGAGAGAGAGACCGTGAGAGAGGGAAGGAGAGAGACCGCGAGCGAGGGAAGGAGAGAGAAACTGCAAGAGAGGGAAGGAGAGAGAAACCGCAAGAGAGGGAAGGAGAGAGAGGGAAGGATAGAGACACAGCGAGAGAGGGAAGGAGAGTGAGACAGTGAGAGAGGGAAGGAGAGAGAGACAGCGAGAGAGGGAAGGAGAGAGAGGGAAGGAGAGAGAGACAGAGAGAGGGAAGGAGAGAGAGACAGCCAGAGTGGGAAGCAGGGAGACAGCGAAACCCCACCTCTTTAAGGAATACCTAGGATAGGTTAAGTAATCCCTCTCACCCCACCCCCTAAGTTTTAGATGCACTATTGTTAAGTGACTGTCCCACTGGATGTCATAAGGTGAATGCACCAATTTGTAAGTCGCTCTGGATAAGAGCGTCTGCTAAATGACTTAAATGTAATGTAATGTAATGGAAGGAGAGAGAGACAGCGAGAGAGGGAAGGAGATAGAGACAGCGAGAGAGGGAAGGAGGGAGAGACAGCGAGAGAGGGAAGGAGAGAGAGACAGCGAGAGAGGGAAGGAGAGAGAGACAGCGAGAGAGGGAAGGAGAGAGAGACAGCGAGAGAGGGAAGGAGAGAGAGACAGCGAGAGAGGGAAGGAGAGAGAGACAGTGAGAGAGGGAAGGAGAGAGAGACAGCCAGAGTGGGAAGGAGAGAGAGACCGCGAGAGAGGGAAAGAGAGAGAGACAGCGAGAGAGGGAAAGAGAGAGAAACCGCAAGAGAGGGAAGGAGAGAGAGACCGCAAGAGAGGGAAGGAGCGAGAAACCACAACAGTGGGAAGGAGAGAGAGGGAAGGATAGAGAGACAGCGAGAGAGGGAAGGAGAGTGAGACAGTGAGAGAGGGAAGGAGAGAGCGACAGCGAGAGAGGGAAGGAGAGAGACAGCGAGAGAGGGAAGGAGAGAGACAGCGAGAGAGGGAAGGAGAGAGAGACTCTGAGAGAGACTGTGAGGGAGGGAGGGAGGGAGGGAGGGAGGGAGGGAGGGAGGGGAGGGAGGGAGGGTGGGAAGGGAGGGAGGGAGGGAGGAGGGAGGGAGACAGGAGGGAGGGAGGGAGGGAGGGAGGGAGGGAATGTTGTGTGTCGTCAGAGTACAAATGGATTGTAGTCTGTGTGTGTCTATCAGGGAGACTCCCGCAGACAAAGAGAGTTGCTGGTACAGACTAGAGGGGGACAAGACACGGGGGTTACTTAACATTACCCTATGCTGTGTGTGTGTGTGTGTGTGTGTGTGTGTGTGTGTGTGTGTGTGTGTGTGTGTGTGTGTGTGTGTGTGTGTGTGTGTGTGTGTGTGTGTGTGTGTGTGTGTGTGTGTGTGTGTGTGTGTGTGTGTGTGTGTGTGTGTGTGTGTGTGTGTGTGTGTGTGTGTGTGTGTGTGTGTGTGTGTGTGTGTGTGTGTGTGTGTGTGTGTGTGTGTGTGTGTGTGTTTACATGTGAGGGTCAAAATGTATTACTGTGTGTGAGGTATACAATATTTATTGTGTGTGTGTAAACAGTATGTATTGTGTAAGGGTAAACAGTATGTATTGTGTGAGGGTAAACAGTATTTACTGTGTGAGGGAAAACAGTATTTACTGCGTGAGGGTAAACAGTATTTACTGTGTGAGGGTAAACAGTATTTACTGTGTGAGGGTAAACAGTATTTACTGTGTGAGGGTAAACAGTATGTATTGTGTGAGGGTAAACAGTATGTACTGTGTGAGGGTAAACAGTATTTACTGTGTGAGGGTAAACAGTATGTATTATGTGAGGGTAAACAGTATGTATTGTGTGAGGGTAAACAGTATTTGTCTGCCTATGATGTCACTAGGTCTGTTTTTAACATCAGTGTATTATGTCTGCGACTCTGCGTGCCTGCCTAAGTGTATTACTGTGTGTGTGTGTGTGTGTGTGTGTGTGTGTGTGTGTGTGTGTGTGTGTGTGTGTGTGTGTGTGTGTGTGTGTGTGTGTGTGTGTGTGTGTGTGTGTGTGTGTGTGTGTGTGTGTGTGTGTGTGTGTGTGTGTGTGTGTGTGTGTGTGTGTGTGTGTGTGTGTGTGTGTGTGTGTGTGTGTGTGTGTGTGTAGACTGGAGAGAGGGGGAGGTGAGCGATGGAGGAGGGGTTACACTGCCCCACACTGTTCAAACTGTTGATGCATACCAGTCTGCTCTGAGGGGCTCTCTGTCGCACTCTGTTTACACAAACTTATTTTGGGAAAATTCCACAGAGCTGGACAGGCCCTGACCATAAATCACGGAATCTGCAGCTTTGTGGAATGATAGCTTCTGTCACTCACACACTCATCAACACACACTATTTCTCTCCCCGAAACCATAACAGAGTGTGTGTAAGTGGGAGAGGGCACTGTGTTTGTGAGAAAAAGTGTGAGTGAATTGCATATGTGTGTGTGTGTGTGTGTGTGTGTGTGGGGAGGGTTAATATATTGTTTTGTCTAGGTAATATACTGGGTTGTCTAGGTAATATATTGTGTTGCCTAGGTAATATACTGTGTTGTCTAGGTAATATACTGTGTTGTCTAGGTAATATACTGTGTTGTCTAGGTAATATACTGTGTTGTCTAGGTAATATACTGTGTTGTCTAGTTAATATACAGTGTTGTCTAGTTAATATACTGTGTTGTCTAGGTAATATACTGGGTTGTCTAGGTAATATACTGTGTTGTCTAGGTAATATACTGTGTTGTCTAGTGTTGTCTAGTTAATATACAGTGTTGTCTAGTTAATATACTGTCTAGGTAATATACTGTGTTGTCTAGTTAATATACTGGGTTGTCTAGGTAATATACTGGGTTGTCTAGGTATTATACTGGGTTATCTAGGTAATATACTGGGTTGTCTAGGTAATATACTGTGTTGTCTAGTTAATATACTGGGTTGTCTAGGTAATATACTGGGTTGTCTAGGTAATATACTGGGTTGTCTAGGTAATATACTGGGTTGTCTAGGTATTATACTGGGTTATCTAGGTAATATACTGGCTCGTCTAGGTAAAATACTGGCTCGTCTAGGTAATATACTGTGTTATAATAATAATATAATATAATATAATAATAATAATAATAAATATATGCCATTCTGTGTTGTCTAGGTAAAATACTGGGTTGTCTAGTTAATATACTGGGTTGTCTAGGTAATATACTGTGTTGTCTAGGTAATATACTGTGTTGTCTAGTTAATATACAGTGTTGTCTAGTTAATATACTGTTGTCTAGTTAATATACTGTGTTGTCTAGGTAATATACTGGGTTGTCTAGGTAATATACTGGGTTGTCTAGTTAATATACTGTGTTGTCTAGTTAATATACTGTGTTGTCTAGTTAATATACTGGGTTGTCTAGGTAATATACTGTGTCTAGTTGTCTAGTTAATATACTGGTGTCTAGTTAATATACTGGTGTTGTCTAGTCTTGTCTAGTTAATATACTGGGTTTTCTAGTGGGTTGTCTAGTTAATATACTGTGTTGTCTAGTTAATATACTGGGTTGTCTAGTTAATATACTGGGTTGTCTAGTAATATACTGGGTTGTCTAGTTAATATACTGGGTTGTCTAGTTAATATACTGGGTTGTCTAGTTAATATACTGTGTTGTCTAGTAATATACTGTGTTGTCTAGGTAATATACTGGGTTGTCTAGTTAATATACTGGGTTGTCTAGTTAATATACTGGGTTGTCTAGTTAATATACTGGGTTTTCTAGTTAATATACTGGGTTGTCTAGTTAATATACTGTGTTGTCTAGTTAATATACTGGGTTGTCTAGGTAATATACTGGGTTGTCTAGGTAATATACTGGGTTGTCTAGGTAATATACCTTGTTGTCTAGGTATTATACTGGGTTATCTAGGTAATATACTGGCTCGTCTAGGTAATATACTGGCTCGTCTAGGTAATATACTGTGTTATAATAATAATATAATATAATAATAATAATAATAATAATAAATATATGCCATTCTGGGTTGTCTAGGTAAAATACTGGGTTGTCTAGTTAATATACTGGGTTGTCTAGTTAATATACTGGGTTGTCTAGGTAAAATACTGGGTTGTCTAGGTAAAATACTGGGTTGTCTAGGTAATATACTGGGTTGTCTAGTTAATATACTGTGTTGTCTAGGTAATATACTGTGTTGTCTAGGTAATATACTGGGTTGTCTAGTTAATATACTGGGTTGTCTAGTTAATATACTGGGTTGTCTAGTTAATATACTGTGTTGTCTAGGTAATATACTGTGTTGTCTAGGTAATATACTGGGTTGTCTAGTTAATATACTGGGTTGTCTAGTTAATATACTGGGTTGTCTAGTTAATATACTGGGTTTTCTAGTTAATATACTGGGTTGTCTAGTTAATATACTGTGTTGTCTAGTTAATATACTGGGTTGTCTAGGTAATATACTGGGTTGTCTAGGTAATATACTGGGTTGTCTAGTTAATATACTGGGTTGTCTAGTTAATATACTGGGTTGTCTAGTTAATATACTGTGTTGTCTAGGTAATATACTGTGTTGTCTAGGTAATATACTGGGTTGTCTAGTTAATATACTGGGTTGTCTAGTTAATATACTGGGTTGTCTAGTTAATATACTGGGTTTTCTAGTTAATATACTGGGTTGTCTAGTTAATATACTGTGTTGTCTAGTTAATATACTGGGTTGTCTAGGTAATATACTGGGTTGTCTAGGTAATATACTGGGTTGTCTAGGTAATATACCTTGTTGTCTAGGTATTATACTGGGTTATCTAGGTAATATACTGGCTCGTCTAGGTAATATACTGGCTCGTCTAGGTAATATACTGTGTTATAATAATAATATAATATAATAATAATAATAATAATAATAATAATAAATATATGCCATTCTGGGTTGTCTAGGTAAAATACTGGGTTGTCTAGTTAATATACTGTGTTGTCTAGTTAAAATACTGGGTTGTCTAGTTAATATACTGTGTTGTCTAGTTAATATACTGTGTTGTCTAGGTAAAATACTGGGTTGTCTAGTTAATATACTGTGTTGTCTAGTTAATATACTGGGCTGTCTAGGTAATATACTGGGTTGTCTAGGTAATATACTGTGTTGTCTAGTTAATATACAGTGTTGTCTAGTTAATATACATTGTTGTCTAGTTAATATACAGTGTTGTCTAGTTAATATACTGGGTTGTCTAGATAATATACAGTGTTGTCTAGTTAATATACAGTGTTGTCTAGTTACATTTACATTACATTTAAGTGTTGTCTAGTTAAAATATACTTATGACATCAATATATAGTGTTGTCTAGTTAATATACTGGGTTGTCTAGATAATATACAGTGTTGTCTAGTTAATATACTGGGTTGTCTAGGTAATATACCTTGTTGTCTAGTTAATATACTGGGTTGTCTAGTTAATATACTGGATTGTCTAGGTAATATACTGGGTTGTCTAGTTAATATACTGGGTTGTCTAGGTAATATACAGTGTTGTCTAGTTAATATACAGTCTGGTCTAGTTAATATAATATACTTTGTTGTCTAGGTAATATACTGTGTTGTCTAGTTAATATACTGGGTTGTCTAGGTAATATACTGGGTTGTCTAGGTAATATACAGTGTTGTCTAGTTAATATACCTTGTTGTCTTGTTAATATACTGGGTTGTCTAGGTAATCTGCGAGCTCACAGAACAGGGCTCCGGGCAGCCGAGCGGAAATGGAGGAAAACTCGCCTCCCTGCGGACCTGGCATCCTTTCACTCCCTCCTCTCTACATTTTCCTCCTCTGTCTCTGCTGCTAAAGCCACTTTCTACCACTCTAAATTCCAAGCATCTGCCTCTAACCCTAGGAAGCTCTTTGCCACCTTCTCCTCCCTCCGGAATCCTCCTCCCCCCCCCCCCTCCTCCCTCTCTGCAGATGACTTCGTCAACCATTTTGAAAAGAAGCTCGACGACATCCGATCCTCGTTTGCTAAGTCAAACGACACCGCTGGTTCTGCTCACACTGCCCTACCCTGTGCTCTGACCTCTTTCTCCCCTCTCTCTCCAGATGAAATCTCGCGTCTTGTGACGGCCGGCCGCCCAACAACCTGCCCGCTTGACCCTATCTCCTTCTCTCTTCTCCAGACCATTTCCGGAGACCTTCTCCCTTACCTCACCTCGCTCATCAACTAATCCCTGACCGCTGGCTACGTCCCTTCCGTCTTCAAGAGAGCGAGAGTTGCACCCCTTCTGAAAAAACCTACACTCGATCCCTCCGATGTCAACAATTACAGACCAGTATCCCTTCTTTCTTTTCTCTCCAAAACTCTTGAACGTGCCGTCCTTGGCCAGCTCTCCCGCTATCTCTCTCTGAATGACCTTCTTGATCCAAATCAGTCAGGTTTCAAGACTAGTCATTCAACTGAGACTGCTCTCCTCTGTATCACGGAGGCGCTCCGCACTGCTAAAGCTAACTCTCTCTCCTCTGCTCTCATCCTTCTAGATCTATCGGCTGCCTTCGATACTGTGAACCATCAGATCCTCCTCTCCACCCTCTCCGAGTTGGGCATCTCCGGCGCGGCCCACGCTTGGATTGCGTCCTACCTGACAGGTCGCTCCTACCAGGTGGCGTGGCGAGAATCTGTCTCCTCACCACGCGCTCTCACCACTGGTGTCCCCCAGGGCTCTGTTCTAGGCCCTCTCCTATTCTCGCTATACACCAAGTCACTTGGCTCTGTCATAACCTCACATGGTCTCTCCTATCATTGCTATGCAGACGACACACAATTAATCTTCTCCTTTCCCCTTCTGATGACCAGGTGGCGAATCGCATCTCTGCATGTCTGGCAGACATATCAGTGTGGATGACGGATCACCACCTCAAGCTGAACCTCGGCAAGACGGAGCTGCTCTTCCTCCCGGGGAAGGACTGCCCGTTCCATGATCTCGCCATCACGGTTGACAACTCCATTGTGTCCTCCTCCCAGAGCGCTAAGAACCTTGGCGTGATCCTGGACAACACCCTGTCGTTCTCAACCAACATCAAGGCGGTGGCCCGTTCCTGTAGGTTCATGCTCTACAACATCCGCAGAGTACGACCCTGCCTCACACAGGAAGCGGTGCAGGTCCTAATCCAGGCACTTGTCATCTCCCGTCTGGATTACTGCAACTCGCTGTTGGCTGGGCTCCCTGCCTGTGCCATTAAACCCCTTCAACTCATCCAGAACGCCGCAGCCCGTCTGGTGTTCAACCTTCCCAAGTTCTCTCACGTCACCCCGCTCCTCCGTTCTCTCCACTGGCTTCCAGTTGAAGCTCGCATCCGCTACAAGACCATGGTGCTTGCCTACGGAGCTGTGAGGGGAACGGCACCTCAGTACCTCCAGGCTCTGATCAGGCCCTACACCCAAACAAGGGCACTGCGTTCATCCACCTCTGGCCTGCTCGCCTCCCTACCACTGAGGAAGTACAGCTCCCGCTCAGCCCAGTCAAAACTGTTCGCTGCTCTGGCCCCCCAATGGTGGAACAAACTCCCTCATGACGCCAGGACAGCGGAGTCAATCACCACCTTCCGAAGACACCTGAAACCCCACCTCTTTAAGGAATACCTAGGATAGGATAAGTAATCCCTCTCATCCCCCCCCTTTAAGATTTAGATGCACTATTGTAAAGTGACTGTTCCACTCGATGTCATAAGGTGAATGCACCAATTTGTAAGTCGCTCTGGATAAGAGCGTCTGCTAAATGACTTAAATGTAAATGTAAATGTAATATACCTTGTTGTCTAGGTAATATACTGGGTTGTCTAGGTAATATACCTTGTTGTCTAGGTAATATACTGGGTTGTCTAGTTAATATACTGTGTTGTCTAGTTAATATAGAGTGTTGTCTAGGTAATATACTGGGTTGTCTAGGTAATATACTGTGTTGTCTAGTTAATATACTTGATATATATTATTGATGCCATTCAGTTACTTTAAACCATACTCTTCAGATTGAAATGCTGTCCAATATACTGTCCAACTGATTTGTAATAGACTGTCATAGCCCCAGTTTAAAAAAAAGTAAACATTGGCTGTTGATTACATGATGGGGTCGTGTGAAAAAACAAATTCCTAGCAAAATTGGATCCCCTGGTCTACTGCTTGGGTATGATGCAACAGTGACATCTGCTGGTAACTTTTAATAGTGCTTCCAAACATCTGGGGAACAACCTTCTTGGAAGATGTGTACAGACAGAGAATTTGATTTTATATTTCATCTTTATTTAACCAGGTAGGCTACTTGAGAACACCTTTATTTAACCAGGTAGGCTAGTTGAGAACACCTTTATTTAACCAGGTAGGCTAGTTGAGAACACCTTTATTTAACCAGGTAGGCTAGTCTGTGAGATGCTCTGACAGCTGGTGCTTAAAGCTAGTGAGGGAGATATGAGTCTCCAGCTTCAGTGATTTTTGCAGTTCATTCCAGTCACTGGCAGCAGAGAACTGGAAGAAGCGGCGGCCAAAGGAGGAATTGGCTTTGGGGGTGACCAGTGAGATATACCTGCTGGAGCGCGTGCTACGGGTGGGTGCTGCTATGGTGACCAGTGAGCTGGGATAAGGCGGAGCTTTACCTAGCAGAGACTTGTAGATAACCTGTAGCCAGTGGGTTTGGCAATGAGTATGAAGCGATGACCATTCAACGAGAGCATAAAGGTCACAGTGGTGGGTAGTGTAGAGCTTTGGTGACAAAACAGATGGCACTGTGATAGACTGCATCCAATTTGTTGAGTAGGGTGTTAGAGGCTATTTTATAGATGACATCGCCGAAGTCGAGGATCGGTAGGATGGTCAGTTTTACGAGTGTATGTTTGGCAGCATGAGTGAAGGATGCTTTGCTGCGAAATAGGAAGCCAATTCTAGATTTAATTTTGGATTAGAGATGCTTAATGTGAGTCTGAAAGGAGAGTTTACAGTCTAATCAGACACCTAGGTATTTGTAGTTGTCCACATATTCCAAATCAGAACCGTCCAGAGTAATGATGCTTGACGGGCGGGCAGGTGCGGGCAGCGATCGGTTGAAGGGCATGCTCTTAGTTTTAACTGGAAATTTAAGAGCAGTTGGAGGCCACGGAAGGAGAGTTGTATGGCATTGAAGCTCGTCTGGAGGTTAGTTAACACAGTGTCCTGAAGTAGTTGATGAACCAGGCGAGGAAATCATTTGAAAAACCAAGGCATGTTGAGTCTTCCAAGAAGAATGTGGTGATTGACATAGTCGAAAGCCTTGGCCAAGTCGATGAATACAGCTGCACAGTAATGTCTCTTATCGATGGCGGTTATGATATCGTTTAGAACCTTGAGCGTGGCTGAGGTGCACCCATGACCAGCTCTGAAACCAGATAGCACAGCGGAGAAGTGGTCGGTAATTGTCGCACCCTGACCTTAGATATCTGTTTTTCTATATATTTTCTTTAGGTCAGGGTGGGTACTCTAGTTTTTGTATGTCTAGGGTTTTTGTATGTCTAGGTTTTTTTGTATGTTTATATTGGCCTGATATGGTTCCCAATCAGAGACAGCTGTTTATTGTTGTCTCTGATTGGGGATCATATTTCGGTAGCCATTTTCCTAATTTGTGTTGTGGGATCTTGTCTATGTATAGTTGCCTTCTGTAGCTTGCACATCTGTAGCGTCATGTTTTGTTTGGTTGGTTGTTTGTTGTTTTGTTAGGTGAGTTTCAGTTTATTAAAATTACGTGGAACTCTTCCCTGACTTCCCTGAAAAGTTGCATATCACCGGGGGCTATTCGATGCTAATGCAGAACGCCACAGAATGTTTTTGTGCTGGTCAAAGGCAGTCAGGTCTGGAGTGAACCAAGGACTATATCTGTTCCTGGTACTACATTTTCTGAAAGGGGCATGCTTATTTAAGATGGTGAGGACGGCACTTTAAAGAATGACCAGGCATCCTCTACTGACGGGATGAGGTCAATATCCTTCCAGGAGACCTGGGCCAGGTCGATTAGGAAGGCCTGCTCGCTGAAGTGTTATCGCTGAGACCTTGGTTGAAAACAGCAGAGGTGTATTTGGAGGGCAAGTTGGTTAGGATGATATCTATGAGGGTGCCCATGTTTACGGATTTGGGGTTGTACCGGGTGGGTTCAGTTATAATTTGTGAGAGATTGAGGGCATCAAGCTTAGATTGTAGGATGGACGGGGTGTTAAGCATGTCCCAGTTTAGGTCACCTAGCAGCACTAGCTCTGAAGATAGATGGGGGGCAATCAGTCCACATATGGTGTCCAGGGCACAGCTGAGGGTAGAGGGTGGTCTATTTCAAGGGGCAACAGGGAGAGTCTTGTTTCTGGAAAGTTGGATTTTTAAAAGTAGAAGCTCGAATTGTTTGGGTACAGACCTGGATAGTAGGACAGAACTCTGCAGGCCATCTCTGCAATAGATTACAACACCGCCTCTTTTGGCAGTTCTATCTTGTCGGAAAACGTTATAGTTAGGGATGGAAATGTCAAGGTTTTTGGTGGAGTCAAAAAAGAACAGGTGGAGGCAAAGCGCGTTTTTTTCCACCCAAAATCAGCGGTCAATGAGTTAATTAGTCTAGACATTTTTTTTTATTGCTATAAATTTAGTAATGGTTAGGTTATTACGAATGTACTTATGTAAGTGGACACACGTGGCATTTCGGCAAATTTTGAGGAAAAAAAGACATGCATTTCCATTTAGAGCGGTCACTTGAATATCTTGTCAATATAATAGTACATATTTGGTACAGATCAGAGATGCACCAACCAATCACGAAAACACAGCCAGAAGGTGGGCCACCTCTCGGTGCCTGGTTCCTCTCTAGGTTTCTTCCTTGTCTTTTTCCAAGCTGCTGTGCTGTTGCTTTTGCTTAGGTTGCTCTTTGGGGTTTAGGCTGGGTGACTGTAAAGCACTTTCTAACAACTGCTGCTGTAAAAACAGGCTTTATAAAAGATGTTTGATGGACTGACTTAACAATAACAACAACAACGAGCGTTTTGGTATGGTTAAGCACCCACTTTTACAAGTACTCACGGTTTATTTCAATACCTTAGAAATGGCAGGAGGCACACAGGCTACGAGTTTCTGAAGCTGTGAAGCTATAATAAGCACCAGAGTTACAGATACATATTCATATCAACAGGAGAGAAACATATGTACAAATATAAATTAAATTAAAACACTTCTCCACCTCCTATGATGCTCTTACTATCAATGACTGTGATTGTAGTCAATTGAAATATTCTTCGCCACAGGTAGGCAGGTAGACAGGTAGGCAGGTAGACAGGTAGGCAGGTTAGCAGGTAGGCAGGTAGGGAGGTAGGAGGTAGGCAGGTAGGCAGGTAGGGAGGTATGGAGGTAGACAGGTAGGCAGGTAGGGAGGTTGGCAGGTAGGGAGGTATGGAGGTAGACAGGTAGGCAGGTAGGGAGGTAGGCAGGTAGGGAGGTTGGCAGGTAGGGAGGTATGGAGGTAGACAGGTAGGCAGGTAGGGAGGTAGGCAGGTAGGCAGGTAGGGAGGTAGGCAGGTAGGGAGGTATGGAGGTAGACAGGTAGGCAGGTAGGGAGGTAGGCAGGTAGGGAGGTAGACAGGTAGGCAGGTAGGGAGGTTGGCAGGTAGACAGGTAGGCAGGTAGGCAGGTAGACAGGTAGGGAGGTTGGCAGGTAGACAGGTAGGGAGGTAGGCAGGTAGGCAGGTAGGGAGGTAGGGAGGTAGGGAGGTAGGGAGGTAGGGAGGTAGGCAGGTAGGGAGGTAGGCAGGTAGGCAGGTAGGGAGGTAGGCAGGTAGGGAGGTAGGCAGGTAGGCAGGTAGGGAGGTAGGCAGGTAGACAGGTAGGGAGGTAGGCAGGTAGGGAGGTAGGCAGGTAGGGAGGTAGGCAGGTAGGCAGGTAGGGAGGTAGGCAGGTAGGGAGGTAGGGAGGTAGGCAGGTAGGCAGGTAGGGAGGTAGGCAGGTAGGCAGGTAGGCAGGTAGGGAGGTAGGCAGGTAGGGAGGTAGGGAGGTAGGCAGGTAGGGAGGTAGGCAGGTAGGGAGGTAGGCAGGTAGGGAGGTAGGCAGGTAGACAGGTAGGGAGGTAGACAGGTAGGGAGGTAGGCAGGTAGGCAGGTAGACAGGTAGGGAGGTAGGCAGGTAGGGAGGTAGGCAGGTAGGGAGGTAGGCAGGTAGGGAGGTAGACAGGTAGGGAGGTAGGCAGGTAAGGGAGGTAGGCAGGTAGGGAGGTAGGCAGGTAGGGAGGTAGGCAGGTAGACAGGTAGGGAGGTAGGCAGGTAGGCAGGTAGGCAGGTAGGGATAACACTGGAAGATAACTGCAAAAAAATGTCATGCCTGCTTGAGATGAGAAGGTATGTTTCAGTCTAATATAATTGGCTTAAAAGATTACAATAACATACTGTAGTGCAAGAGAAATACTGACTGACAGAATACCATTTTTTAACAGATAAAACAAAAAATACACAATTCACATTCATGACTCTTTTGGTCCAAAGAGAATACAAAGTAAGATGGGATATGCTGGCATAGCTATACAGACAGCTATGTCTTCACAAAAGTCTTCAATTGACGAGGGTCCGATACCAAAACATTCTCTTTCCCCTATCCCTTGTTGACTCCCCCTCGCAGATCTAAAAAGACTGGATATGTAGAAGAAAAAATATGCTGAAAAGTGAAGGACCTAGGCGAAAGGGTTGAAGGCAGAAATGGAACTAGGCCCAAGCCTAATTGACTGTTATGTCTCAGATCCAATCCTTGCAAATCTTCAGAGGGGCAATCAATGGGCTAAAGGAACCAGGGATGGGTTTGGAATCAAGCCTAATGTCATGTTGTATCTTATTATTCCAGGTATAGGTTGCCCTTAGGCACAGATACAGGATCAGTTTAGTGAGTTTAAGCTCCCTCCAGATTCTTACCTTGTAGAGACATTTCACTCATAAATAAAATGTCAGATGTTTTCAGACCTCTAAAGTATTCTAATGAAACCATGTCACATAATATAGCTTATGTAGATCCAGCTATAGTGGGTTTTATCTTGACATGAGACAAGTTTAGAGGTCTACAACATGTCTGTCAAACTTTGATTTGAAAGCGTAATGTCCCTTTAACCATTGGGAGGGGAAATGGCCTGTGTCTATGGGTGTCCTGTACATACACAGACAGGCTTTAGTGATTGCGGACGTTGAAGAACCCCACGCTGGTCGGCGACTCCTTCACTGTTACCGTGACGAAGTTGGCGGTGACATCCGTGACGAACACGTGCTCTAGAAGGCTCCGCGCCGGCCGCCAGTCCGTCTCCGTTTCCATCTCCATAGAGACAAGGCGGGCCCTGTTGTTGTTGTTGTCGGGATAGGGGGAGTCACACTCTTCTGATTCGCTGCTGCTGGTGTCATCTGAGTCACCCGTGCTGAGCTCGTTAAGGGTCCGGGAGTTCCGCTCATTAACGGTAAGGCTCTGTCCTGACTTCCTGTCCTCCTGTCTCCCCCCGTTAGCTCTGCCTCTGCGGGCCGTGGACACGCCTCCCTGTGCCTGTACACTCCCCCCTTTCTCCACCCTTCCATTCCCCCTCCCTACACCCCCTGGTCCCTTGTTGTCCATCTCTCTCTCCGTCTCTGCCCCAGTGTCCTTCCCTCTCTCCACCCTCTCAACTCTGGCTGGTGGCACGCTTCCAGAGTGCAGTGCCCCTCCCCCTAACCCTCCCGACACCAGGCCCTGGTTCAGCCCAGACGAGGTGTGTGTCTCTTTAATGCTCCCCCCTGCTCTTTTTCCTGCCGGGCTGGCACTGCTTCTCAGGCTCAACCTCGAAACTGCAACTCCAGGGGTGCTGGAGGTCCCGTTTCCCTGGGGACCATTGCCGGGCACAATTCTTTTGACACTCTGCAGGTTGAGAGCTCGGAGGCTGAGGGCCTGACTGATGCGGTCTCTGGCCGAGGGAGGGGTAGAGGAGGGGGGCTTGGCTCCCTGCTGCTGAACCACCATCCCTGCCTGACCTCCTGGGCCCTCCTGCTGCCTCCTCTGCCCAGCTGGGAAGTGCTGAGCTGGGCTACATGCCGTTGAAGAGCCCCCACACCCACTGGAGGTCTTGGAGCTGTGGAGACAGAGTGTGGATGTAGACATCCCTGGTTTTAGAGAGGAAGCCACCTTGAACCCTTCTGCTCTGCCATTGCTGCTGCCGGCGTCGGAGACAGAGAGGGAGCGCTTCAGATCTGACCAGCCCTTACTGTAAGGCGGGGGAGGTCTGCTGAGAGAGGAAGAGGAGGATGGAGAGGATGGGGTGGGGGTGTTGGTCGACATGGAGCGACCTGACCAAATGGAGTTCAGCGGCCCAGGTTTGGAGGCCCCTGCCTGGTAGAAGGCCCCTCCAGCAGCCACCTGGTGTGCCACCTCATCTCTGGAGCCCCGGCTGGAGCTCAGGCCAGTGTAGGTGAAACTGGCTGGCTGTAGAGGCTTCTTCACCCCCCCTCTGGGTTCCTCTTTGAAGGGCTCACGTGGGGGCCTGAGGACCTGCTGGTGGCGAGAAGGAGAAGGGGGCGGGAGGGGCGGCCGGGTCTTTGCCTGTCTCAAAGCCCTCAGCTCGGGGAGCAGCGGTTTTCTCCCGCGCTTTTTCCGGACGGGCTCATTTTTGGCCACAACAATCTGGGGCCTCTTCTGGGGGACGGGGTAGAGGTTGCGGAGGCGAGGACCTGGTTTGGCCTTCTTCCTCCTGGTCTTCCTCTTCTTCTTCTTCTTCTGAGGAAGAGGAGGAGGGAGAGGAGGACAGGCCGGATGAAGAGGAGGAGGAGCGGTCGGATTTGGTTTCAGTTGGTTCTGGTTCCTAAAGACGTAGAGAGAGAGTTTTTTATATTCATCATTCAAACAAACAAATGAATAATTGCTGCTACTGTTGTAAATATAATGGATCAATCATTGAGAAGACATTACAAGTATAATTAACATGACTAAAGGAAGTGAATTTGCTACATTTGTTGTAGTGAGTAGTGACTAAATCGCATATGCTTGAATAGCAGCAACAGTGTGATGATTACCAGAATTTTCCGTGGACGTCCCCTTGGCCTCTTCCCTCTCTTACGGAAGAGTAGCTCCCTCTCTTGTGCTCTGTAGAAATCACACACACACACACACACACACACACACACACACACACACACACACACACACACACACACACACACACACACACACACACACACACACACACACACACACACACACACACACACACAGTCAGATACAGTCACTGACAATGTTCTGCCTCTTTAAAAATGCCTCCTTCCTTACTTGAAGAGACTACTGATCTTAATAACTGAATAAGTGAAAGTTTAATTTAACCAATTTGGTTAAGTCAGATATAAGTGATTGCTTCAAGGATTGGAGGAAGGATGAATTTGACCAGGGCAAGTCTATTACACCATATGATATCAATAACACACCTCTTGTGGAAGGCAGCCAGTAATCTGGGGTCCAGAATATTCTCTTCAGGCTCCCAACTGTTATGTCTGTAAAGAAAAAAATAATAAAAAACGGTTTATTAGTGCACAGTAGAGACATTGCACATATAATGTCAAACCATGAATTCTCTGTTCAGGTGGATCTAGTTTAAATCGCCTTTTTCAGATACAATGTCAGACATAGTCGCATCATAGTTTAAAAAACAAAAATAAAACATAATTCACGTTGTGTCTAAATAAAATATTAAGACTATTTTCTGAATAATAGCAAATATTGAGAGTAGCTGTTCATTGTTTTGGGCTATAGCGTATATTTAAATGGATGAAACTGGAGCGTTTGCTCGGAGATTTACATTCAGCAACATCAAAGATGGTTTTGTATGGAAACATTATTGGTAAACCAGCACGACGAAAGCACGGCTGCATGCAAATAGTGGGCGTTCCATATTCCCGCTGCTACAGTTCGCTACCGTAGTAGGGTGATGCCTGCTCACGTTACTGAATACCGATTTGGCATCGTAACATAAACTGCTCGGGCTAAAGAAAATAAAGCAAGACACAGAAACGGCGAACACCATCGTCTTTCTTCCATGCTACATGCAGTCTATCCAAAAAACACGGGAATAATCTCCGATTGTAAATATGACGGAAGTGAAAGAAATCCGTGGTTGCCTGGGCTCAAGGGATACATTGTTGTCATTGTTTAGCTCAGCCAGCTGCTTGCTAAATAGCTACTCACTTGGACGACCACCCTCTCCACTTCACCAAATACTCAAACTTCCCCTGCAAAGGAGAAGATTGGGAAAGAGTTAAACGATTGAACAGGGTCTCATGTTTTCATATTAGGATAAGATACGTTATTTCATACCTTTCGTGGACGTTTGTTGAGGATGCATTCGGCGTCAAATACGTGCCCTACAGTTACCCCCTCCATTGCTACAGCACCTCTCTCCTTTTTTTAACGAAAGGAAAAGCGGAACAGGGAGAAAATATTGCCCTCCAGCGGCATCCGTAGTTCAGGCACACGTGCATCTGATACGTCACTTTCACTTCTTCGTTCTAGAGCGCCTGTATAGCTTTTGGTTTAGGAGCCTCGTTATTACAGTGTTACAATTATTATCCGATATTTTCTAGGCTCCATAAAAGTCAAATACTTCGAACATTTATAACTTGACAATAAGTTATTACATTTCACATGCAAGATATTTGTATAAATAAAATATATAAAATATTTCAGCACACTTGTCAAAATTTGTCAAAATTTCACAGTGGTCAAAGTTATTATGTACATTTTAGAGCGACTTACAGTTAGTTGATTCAGGTAGCTGGGTAAGACAACCACACATGTTAACTCAGTCAAAGTAAGTAAAAGTTTTTCTCAAAACTCATTTTTTCCCCTGGGTGTTATAGGCATCTCTTCAGCCCCTGCATTTGATGGGCCAGTCCCACGATTGGTCCTTTCAAACTTTGGTCGCTTGCCAGTACTCTCTGATTCGCTCTACGCAGAGATGTCTGAAGCTACCTGTATCTCCCTAGCGAGTCCTGATAGGCCGATGAAGCCATGTGAGAGGTCCTCCACCACCCTCAGTGTCACTGGTTGGCTGATATCCTGCAGTTTCTTGGCGAGCATCACAGAGTCATCCAACAACACATCCCGTGCAGAGGCCTGTGGGGACAGACAGGGGAGTAGAATGACAGAAAACTCTGAGAGATTTAAGTGGAAAGACCATCAATAGTGGAGAGTGTTAGAAAGACTAGTGAACAAGGTAAAATAGACCCATTGCAGTAAAATGTGTATTCCTTTGCTTTCTTTATCTTTTCCATCCCTCTCAACATACTGTATAAACCTGTCTTCCTAAATGTGTTGACTCCACCCCACACACCCCTTTACCCTCCCTCCATTCTAATACTCTCTTATTCCTTTGCTTTCTTTATCTTTTCCATCCCTCTCAACATACTGTATAAACCTGTCTTCCTAAATGTGTTGACTCCACCCCACACACCCCTTTACCCTCCCTCCATTCTAATACTCTCTTATTCCTTTGCTTTCTTTATCTTTTCCATCCCTCTCAACATACTGTATAAACCTGTCTTCCTAAATGTGTTGACTCCACCCCACACACCCCTTTACCCTCCCTCCATTCTAATACTCTCTTATTCCTTTGCTTTCTTTATCTTTTCCATCCCTCTCAACATACTGTATAAACCTGTCTTCCTAAATGTGTTGACTCCACCCCACACACCCCTTTACCCTCCCTCCATTCTAATACTCTCTTATTCCTTTGCTTTCTTTATCTTTTCCATCCCTCTCAACATACTGTATAAACCTGTCTTCCTAAATGTGTTGACTCCACCCCACACACCCCTTTACCCTCCCTCCCTTCTAATACTCTCTTATTCCTTTCACGTCCTTCATTCCTTCCGTACCTGTGTCGGCATTGATACGGCTACTATACTCTGCATTATCGTCACAAATATTCCTGTATCAATCTGGTGTTTTCTGTAATGACCTTAGTGATCACTGTTTTACAGCCTGTGTTCGTAATGGCTGCTCAGTGAAACGACCTGTCCTGATTTGTCATAGACGCTTGCTAAAAAGCTTTAATGAGCAAGCCTTCCTTCATGAACTGGCCTCTGTAAAATGGTATAGAATCAGCTTCATCCCCTCTGTCGAAGACGCTTGGAACTTCTTTTTTGATACGTTCAGTGGTATTGTTAACAAACACGCCCCATAATGAGAATTAAAAACAGGTTCAGGCCCTGGTTCGACCGTGATCTTGTAGAGTTACTCCACCTCAAGAATTCCATTTGGCAAAAGGCTCGGCACACACATACTCAGGCTGACTGGCTATTGTTCAGGCAAATGATAAATATGTGCACTCAGGTTATCCGGAAGGCCAAAGTTAGTTACTTTAATAAGGAGCAGTTATCTCTCTATGGGTCTAAACCCAAGAAGTTCTGGAAAACGGTTATAGACCTGGAGAATAAACCCTCCTCCTCACAGCTTCCCATGTCCCTTAATGTTGATGATGTGGTTGTTACTGACAAGAAGCACATGGCTGAGCTCTTTAATCACCACTTCATTAAGTCAGGAGTCCTATTTGACTCAGCCATGCCTCCTTGCCCGTCCAACATTTCCTCATCTCCCACCCCTTCTAATGCGACTATGCCCGATGCTTCTCCCTCTTTTTCCACTGCCCCGTGACAAAGTTTCACCCTGTAGACAGTCACTGAGTCCGAGGTGCTAAAGGAGCTCCTTAAAATTGACCTCCCTCTAAAAACATCTGGGTCAGATGGTTTAAACCCTTTCTTCTTTAAGGTTGCTGCCCCTATCATCGCCAAACCTATCGCCAACTCTTTTAACATGTCTCTCCTTTCTGGGGAGGTTCCCATTGCTTGAAATGCAGCCACGATTCATCCTTTATTTAAAGGGGGAGATCAAGCTGATCCTAACTGTTATAGGCCTGTTTCTATTTTGACCAGTTTATCAAAAGTGTTGGAAGAAGGTTGTTGTCAAAGAAGGTTGTTGCAACACAAGCAGCCACAAAAGAAGGGGATGCAGAGTGCATTTTCTGTAAGGAGCTGTTTTCAGTCCCAGGTGCTGTTTTCAGTCCCAGGTGGGGACTGGATTAGGTGTGAGCAGTACAGGAGGTGTGCTCATGAGTTGTGCTCCAATTTTACTGGGGACAACTTCATTTGTGACCTATGAACAAATTAGAATTGTGCAATAGCAGAGCATAAAAGTTTCCACATCAATGTTACACTGATTTAATTAGTTAAATTATTGTCATTACATGTTATATTCTAATCCAATATTACGTTCCAATAAATACTTGAATGTCATTTTAAAGACTGCTGGGATTTCAAATGTTGGATTATTCAAATCATATTTGCAATTGTACATATTGTAAGGCAAAGGAACAACAAAGAAAAAAGTCCCATTTCTAAAACTTTTAATTAAAAAAAATAAACAAGTGTGAACTGTAGCCATTTATTTCCATTTTATAGTTTATTTGCCTACCTATGACCATCATTCACATACCAATTTTCTTTCCTAACTTTTTCGTGTCTCCAATTAGACATTGTTCTTAGGGGGGACTAGTTAACCCCAAGTACCATAATACATGTTGCAAACTATTACGTTCAGATTTCAAAGTTGATACATTGTTGCAGATAGTGGTTACATGTAATTGTGTTAAACCCAGCAATTAAATGTTGCCGATATGAATATCATTTTTTGCCGCTCCTTGTCCCTGCTTCTCACGACTGCCTTGTGAAGTTTCTTCCGGGTCTCAACGGCGCATGCGTTTACTCCATGTAGAAGCGTTGTATTCGTCCCTTCTGCAAATATTACAAATTGAACATCGTTTCCAATTTTGATAGTAAACTTTTGGCGCTGACTAAACTGTTACGCCAACATTGCTCTTCTTAGTTTCTGAAATTACACTGTCGTTGCAGATTAAATAATGTTTACGAATGAATGGGTCAAACAGGAAGTTATTTATATAATACCCAGCGTGCATTTCGTTCGTGTGAAGACTGAATTAAATTACAAAGCATTGAAACTTAGTAAAATGTATTTATTTCTCTGCATCGGTGGACTGTAATGTGTGTTTGTGTTGTATCGGCGATTTTACGTAGGGTTTGTTCTTCATTTAACCATGAATGTGAAGAGTAAGGCCGAGAACTGGGACTGAACTGTGTTCAGCAATCGGTAGTACACTCTGGTTTCTCTTCAGATCGCATAAATCTTTCGCCTTTTACTAAAGATTTCCGTGGAGAGGAACATTATGAGTATCAACTAATTTTTTGATGCCCGGCCTCACGGCTGGGCTTCCTACACTTGTTTAAAGTCAATTTCATATGGCAGAGAATTGTGTAGAATTGGGCGGCTTGATCTATTGGATCCCTCTTAGACCGGGAGGAAAATAGAGTAGTCAAGTTGTTATGGTTGGGTTGGTGTTGAAAACGGGCTGCTTTTCCTAACGTGGTTTGAAAATGATTGGTAGGTGGTGAATTATATTTATTTAGGGTGTGGATAAAGTTACCTTTTTGCGTGCGGCAGTGGCAGACACATAAGAACAAACAAATTTAATAGACATTGTTGATTTTATCAGTGTATTTACATTTTACATTTTAGGATATGTTATTGTGTTGGTTATTGACATTGCACTGATTATATAGTATACTAACCAGATGTGTTAAACATTGTGTTTAATTTGTACCTTAGGCCTATGAATTGGGCTGCTATTATGTTCTGTTCTGCCGACTATTAGCTGAGTAACCTATTGCCAACCACTATTCTAGTTTAGGCAAATAGGAGGGGTGGCAATTTATTGCCTCCATAGGGCAGCTGAAGGTCCATGGCTGGCCTGTTATGCCCATACTTTTTAAAGGTGCATTCGCCATACCAGGAAGATATCTATTTTCATCCCTGCAGGCTATCTAGTAAGGCCAACATTTGTTTAGGCAAGTCAGTTAAGTACACATTCTTACTTACATTGATGGCCTACTTGTAAAGCCCCCGGCTCTAAGTGACGCTAATTTACAGTGTTGTAAAAAATACTTTACAGTACTACTTCTATAATTTTTTGGGGCGTATCTGAACTTCAGGGCTTCCGTGGCTACCATGGCCACTCCCTGGGGGGTGGTCTCTACGCTTTTCCCTACCAGCAGGTTGCAGGAGGACCACAGTGCTTCCTTCAAGCAGGGTGGGCCAGAACTTGGTGAAGGCCTTCGATGGAATAGGCCTCCGGCCCACCCAATACAGCACGAGCTGAGGTGTTAGGTCCTCCCCTGCTGGCAGACACGTGGTGATCAGGGGGCCTGCTTCCTTCCACAGGTCCCTGGCGGCTCTGCACTCCCAGAGCATGTGCCTCACCGACTCTTCTTGGCCGCAGCCTGGTCGGGGGCACGCGGATGTCCTCGCCATGCCCCGTGAGTGCATAACGGCCCTGACCGGGAGGATCTCGTGGGCGACCATCCAGGACAGGTCCCGATGCCGATTCAGGAGAGCAGGATGGGTCACGTTGCGCCAGACCGTTCCACGCACTGGTTCCCGATCCTGCACAAGAGAGAGAAGAGAGCGGTGTTTAGTTAAAACTGTAACTGTTTCTTTTTCCAGTTTAAAATGTCTTAAAAACTTTTGGAGCTGGACGTAGTGTGTGGGGAGCAGGAAGGACACTGGGGCTTGCAGGTCGACTGGGATCAGCCTCAGAGTCCTGAGGTAAGATCCCAGCCAGAACCGTGCGAGGGCCTGAGTCTTGTTGTTGACCGGGGAGGTGGCAAGAGTCAGATGTAGCGCTGTGTAGCGGCTGCCCAGGAACAAGTAGAGGTCAGGCAAGCCTTTCCCCCCCTTGGACCTGGGCCTCTTGACCACCTCCCTCCTCAGCCTCTCCCACTTGCCTCCCCACAGGAAGTAAAAAAGCATCCGCTCCAGGTCTAAAAATACTCCTTTGAGGGGGGATAAAAACAGAACTGATTAATAAAAGCACAGGTAAAATCACAGCTTTAATGATTAAAACATTGCCCTAAAAAGTCAGCTGTCGTAGTCCCCAGAAACCCAGTCTCTGTCTTACTGTCCCCAGGACACCAATATCACTAGACAACTGTCCTACAGCTAGACACAAATGCGTATTCAATCAATCCAACACTAATTACATGAGTCTTGCGGTTAGAAGCATTTGATTTCGCAATGGCATAGGCCTACATAATTTTGGATTTGTGTTTTCATGGAGAAACATAATGAAATGTTACATAAGTATCATTAGTTACACTTGCAGTGCAGTTTTCTGAGATCTCCAAGATACCGGAATCGCACAGGGATTTAAGTTACTACTGGCTAAATTTATGACGTTAAAATGCCCATTTACTCTGATTGTGCAATTCACTGTCTCAACAGCCCGGCCAGGCAATTTATGAACTTGATCTCCACTATAAAAAGCATCTAGACATTATCTCACATTTCTTTTCGAATAACATTTAGCCCTCGAAGCCAGTGTTTGGACTTCGTCTTGGGCATAACAATATTTCCTCAACACCGGCTTCTCGGGCATTATCACATAACACACGCTCTAGAACAGGGTTTCCCAAACTCGGTTCAGGGGCCCCGTCTGGGTGCATGTTTAGGTTTTTTACCTGGTACTACACAGCTGATTCAAATAATCAAAGTTTTCTGATGAGTTTTTTTAAAATCATCTGTGTAGTGCTCTGGTGGTGAAGTAATTTTACCAATAAATAGGCCAGGCTATTTCAATGATAGTCTAGGAACTAAAGCTTTGGGTGTCTTCCTCTCAGGCTTCCATGTCTTCTCCCGTGACCTCAATGTCCACCTCTTGAACATCAGACTCTGAGGCCTCATCTTCACTGTCATGTTCCAACCTTGTTGAGGATGGCTTGTTGTCAGGCTCAAAAAGCCTCAAATTTGCCCAGATACCACCCATTTTTCAACCCTTGTATTGGTCAGCCTGTTGCGTGCTTTGGTGTGTGTTCCTAAACAAGGACCAGTTGCACTCTTGAGGCGGCTGATGTTGGTGGGATTTGGAGGATGATGGAGATAACAGGGGAAAGATACTCAGATCCAGAAAGTCCCTTCCGCCAGCTGGCTGATGAGATAATGTTGGCACGACTGCCATATTGCATCTCCATCCCAAAGCCCTTTCTTGGAAGTGTACTTTACCAAAGTGCCAAGAACCTTGCCCCCACCCAGGCCAAGGTGGCAAGACATGGTAGTGATGACACCATAGGCCTTGTTGATCTCTGCACCAGACAGGATGCTCTTGCCAGCGTACTTTGGGTCCAACATGTACGCTGGGGCGTGTATGGGCTTCAGGCAGAAGTCTTTGCGCTTTTTGATGTATTTCAGAACTGCAGTTTCCTCTGCTTGGAGCAACAGTGAAGTGGGCAAGGCAGTACGCATCTCTTCTTTTACATCTGCAAGCAGAGTCGGAACATCAGACAGGATGGTATTGTCTCACTCAATCCGTGCAATGACTACTGTTATAGGTTTCAGGAGTTTAAGGCTGCTTACCACTCTCTCCCAAAATACATCATCCAGGAGGATCCTCTTGATGGGGCTGTCCATATCAGCAGACTATGATTGGCCATTTCTTGGAGAGACTCCTTCCCCTCCAGGAGACTGTCAAACATGATGACAACACCACCCCAACGGGTGTTGCTGGGCAGCTTCAATGTGGTGCTTTTATTCTTCTTACTTTGCTTGGTGAGGTAGATTGCTGCTATAGGCAGTGTAGTCTAGTGGTTAGAGTGTTGGACTAGTAACTGAAACGTTGCAAGTTCAAAATCCCCGAACTGACAAGGTACAAATCTGTCGTTCTGCCCCTGAACATGCAGTTAACCCACTGTTCCTCGGCCGTCATTGAAAATAAGAATTTGTTCTTAACTGACTTGCCTAGTTAAATAAAGGTAAAATAAATAAACACCTCTCCCCACCTCATCTTTCTTCCTCCCTATTTTTATAATGCAGACCAGATGTGCATTGAAGTACAGATTATAATATTTATAATGCATGTATTATGTATTCATAACACTTGGATAATGAACTTTCAATAAAACTTTTCACATTCTCTACTGGTTGAAATTGAAGTCTCTCATTTGATGAAACACAAACACTCCTGTGTCCTCAGATGAGTTCAGCTGAAGGAAGTGAGATTAACCTGTTTTTGAGTATTTAATGACGCAAAGGAAGTGTAGTGTACTGTTTAAAAAAAAGCTGGTCCCGTATATATGAATTACAAATCAGCCTTTAACTAGTTAAATAATGTGTTCTAGTCTACTGCAGAGTTACAATGTGTAACCATTGATGTCCTAGTACCAGGAGTGGTAAACACTGTTGAAGTGTATATCTGTAATACATACATGCAGTCATGGCATCATTCAAAGAATGGAGTTTGATACACCTGGTAATGGATATGACTGAAAAAGAATGTCTCAGAGATTCATACCTGAACTGCACCTTTATTTGCCAAGGAAGAGTACATGATCAGTGAATATATTCAATGTACAGGCTACACTGTGGGCATCTCATGCGTGGTAATAACTACATGTATATACCACTTGCATCCTTGGAACAATAAAGTTATATTCTAATCAATCCATAGGCTTCATTGATGCCATTCTGTGTATTGAAGTCAATACAACCAGCTATGATAGCGGAGGTTCATATGTCAATGTGATTGGTCACCCAGCGTTCACCGGTGGTGATTTGCATAAAGTTGAGAAACTTTTTTACTGCCTGTTTAAGAGAGATGTCATCAACAAATATTGTAAGTTCTTTCATTGTCTGCTTATATGCCCCCCGTTATTTATCCTATGTTTCTGACTTGACGTAACAGGGAGAACACTGTAAAAACAGTCCATGTTCTGAATTCTGCCGCTGTACATTTCAAAAGTGCTGAACAAATAGTTATATCGACTACTAACTCATGTCTTTATCAAAATGACGGCATCACTCTCATCCACTCATCGTTCCCTTGTGCCATAGTTTGTTATATTGCTTACTTTGTGTATTATAATCATATCATGTGCTTTTCTCCACGAGGAGGAGATACTATATAATGTTTTGGGTCTGTAACCATGTTTGCCAGTGACAGTCTCTTCCCATTCAAATATTTTTGTTTTCAACAAAAAGTTCAGTAATAGACCCATGTAATTTCAGTTGATATTGGATTGTTTTGTTTTTGCTCAATGCGCTGTCCGTGCGTCGGTATATTGTCAATAAAAGTGGATTTTCCCTTCCTTTTTCGACCACATAGTCCTAATAAAATGGTGTGTAGTGGCTTTGTATCTATAAAAAAATTGTTATTTTTGCCCAACTAAGATTTGCATGCTAAAATCGCCACTGATCACCAGTAGCAGAGCAATCCAGAAGTCAAGCAAATGTTAAGCCATGTTGCTAGAATATTTTACACCAAAACGTGGAGTTACTTGTAGACTTCTAGGTTGATACATTGTTGCAGACAGTGGTTACATACAATTGTGTAAAGTCCAGCGATTAAATGCCGATTTGAATATCATTTTTGCCACCCCTGCTCCTTGCTTCTCGCCTGGCTTGTGAAGAAATTGCTTGCTGGTCTCGACGGCGCATGCTCCACGTAGAAGCCTTGTACTTAGTCCCGTCGGTAAATATAAATAAATGTAACATCGTTTCCAATTTTGATAGTAGACTTTTGATGGTGGCTAAACTGTTACGCCAACATTGCTCTTCTTAGTTGCTGAAATTCCACTGGCGTTGCAGATGAAATACGTTTTACGAATTAATGGATCAAACCAGGAAATTATATCAATAATGCCCAGCGTGCATTTCGTTTCTGTGAAGAATTCATGAAGTTACAAAGCATTGAAACTTGTCAAACGTCACTATTTATTTGCAGTGGTGAACTGTAATGTATGAGTGTGATATATCCGCAGTATATAGCTTTGCTTTGTTTTTAATTCAACCACGACTGTGAAGAGTAAGGCAGAAAACTCGGTCGGAATGGTTTCGTTAAAGCGGTAGTACACTCTGGTTTCTCTTCAGATCGCATAAATCTTTCGCCTTTTACTAAAGATTTCCGTGGAGAGGAACATTATGAGTATCAACTAATTTTTTGATGCCCGGCTTCACGGCTGGGCTTCCTACACTTGTATAGAAAAAAATTGAAACAGATATGGTAGAGGATTGTGGTACCTTGTATATAGACATTTCCTTGTATATAGACATTTCCAGTATTTATATATTTGGAGAAAAATAGTCGAAAGGGGTTTACTCTCAGTTGAAAGCAGTTGCATCGAAATCTAATTTGGTTTGAAAATGTGTGGTAGGTGTGGGCCCACTGGTTCCCAAACTTTTTCAGTTACTGTAACACAATACATTATTTACCATTAATTTCTATTGGGCACAAAATTATTTGGAGATGCAACCAAAACAAACAGCACACACTATGTACAAAAAGCTCTGCAAATACCCTTAAATTAAAGCTGACAGTCTGTACTTTACATCATTTTAAAATCCAAAGTGCTGGAGTACAGAGCCAAAACTAAATATTTGTCACTGTTCCAATACTGTTGGAGCTCACTTTATGTTGCCAACCCCTTTATAAAGCAATAATGCCCTCAAATCCGGGGATTATCGTGCGATAACTCCCCAATAAAGGCTGTTCTTAGGCCCAAGGTGAAATCGAGTTATCACACGGTAATCCCCAGGTTCTCATGCCTTAATGCTTTAATAATCAATGAGAGGGATAAATATATTGGAAAGAAAGGGACTTACATCTGTATATTAGAAGATGATACTGACTAATAGTGGTAGAGTAATTATATACATTTTGAAATCGATAGAAGTACATTGTTTTTTTTGTTTTAGTTGATGACTTTCAGAGCAATAGGATCAAAGCAATAGGCTGCAACACTGAACATGTGAGGCAACGTTTGTGTGTGTGTGTGTGTGTGTGTGTGTGTGTGTGTGTGTGTGTGTGTGTGTGTGTGTGTGTGTGTGTGTGTGTGTGTGTGTGTGTGTGTGTGTGTGTGTGTGTGTGTGTGTGTGTGTGTGTGTGTGTGTGTGTGCCTGCACACTTTTATCATATATTGTGTGTGTGTCTGTCTTTCTTATTTGTGTTCTGTGTGTTTCTCTTATTTTGTGTGTGTGTGTGTGTGTGTGGAAGAGGTGGACATTTCCCACACTTAGCTCCTACAGTGTGGAGACTTCTCTTCCTTTGACTGGAACGACCATGGATCCGACACAGGCTGGAGCTCATCAAAGGACATTACCGAGACAGCTATCAAAGGACATTACCGAGACAGCTATCAAAGGACATTACCGAGACAGCTATCAAAGGACATTACAGAGACAGCTATCAAAGGACATTACTGAGACAGATAAAGGACATTACTGAGACAGATAAAGGACATTACTGAGACAGCTGTCAAAGGACATTACTGAGACAGATAATGGACATTACCGAGACAGATAAAGGACATTACTGAGACAGATAAAGGATATGACCGAGACAGATAAAGGACATTACTGAGACAGCTGTCAAAGGACATTACTGAGACAGATAATGGACATTACCGAGACAGATAAAGAACATTACCGAGACAGATAAAGGACATTACCGAGACAGATAAAGGATATGACCGAGACAGATAAAGGACATTACAGAGACAGATAAAGGACATTACAGAGACAGATAAAGGACATTACCGAGACAGATAAAGGACATTACCGAGACAGATAAAGGACATTACCGAGACAGATAAAGGATATGACCGAGACAGATAAAGGATATGACCGAGACAGATTTTTCACTTCAATTGTTAAAATGATTTAGGATTTTTGTTTATATAAAGTATATACTGTAATGTAACTCTAAGTATGGAATTAAAGATGACATTTTCAAGTTGAATATACCTATAGTAATCACTCAGATTGTACAACAGCGTTTGGCCAGACTACAACATTTACACAAACGCTGTGTGGTGTCTAGTCTATATAAATTCTGCTGTTTATTGGAAGAAGAAAAAAATGAACTAGACAATTCATTCATCATTTTAATTTCCAGATGCAACAGTAGATCAAGTCATTAAATTTAAATAAATCATTTCCTGATCTGTCTCATAACATGAAATACTGACCTGCATAGATTTGATAATAGACTACAAAGAGAGAATACTTGTGAGCTTAAACTGATTACAATGACAGTTTCATATTTCAATCCAGTCAGAATAAATAAACAATTAGATGAGATAAACCTTCTGTTTTTAGTAGACTGTGGCTGACAGCGTTAGACCAGGCATTGTTTGTGGACAAGTCCTTGCACCTAAACCGAATCATCTGTTGAGACGGAATGGGATGCATAGGATAACGAGCAGCAGTAGCTACAATGTTTAGCTTTTTCTCACTGATCATTTGGACGTGTCGGGATTGGATGAAGGCAGTGCTTAAATGTCAGTGCTTTGGCTGAGAGTTTCCTTTTGCAAAAGGGTGGAGACTTCGCAGACCCAAACTCTCAATTTGAAACACATTGACCCAGAACTAAATCACACAGCTGACCAAATTATGCAAGATTTTAGTTCTGGGTTAACCAATATTAAACTCACCAAAATATTCTAGAGCAGCAAGATATTAAGTGCAGGGGTACATACTTCAAACAGAGCACATTTAGACCCTATTGCCAGAGGTTTACATAAAGGTGACTCCTCAGCGTCATCAGGCTTGACAGAGAGACAGTAGGAGAGAGAGGAGAGACAAGAAGAGTAGGACCAGGGATGAGTGGGCCAGAGTTGCCCCACTGCCAGGAGTCACGACAGCGGTAGTTGCGCTGACAGTTGTGCCGTTGGCAGTGTTGGTGTCATTGACTGGGGTTCTGGCTGTGACAGGTAAAGGGAGTGGGCCCACAGTGGTCTGAATGAAGCTCTGGAAGCGAGCGGTTTTGGTGAAGACCTGGATGCTGGAGGAGCGAGGACTCCGGCTCCATCGTGTTTTGCTGGAGCTGGTCTTGTTGCTGCTGTCGACAGTCAACACAGCAGCTTGGTACCATGCATCACCCTGCTTACACATCAGAGGACCACCTCCTTCACCCTGTGGGGAGAGAGAAGAATGAACACACGGGGGGCTGTCATGTCAGGCAGGCAGACAGACTGGTTGCCAACCAAGCTCCTTAACTGGAAGATCATGATGAAACTTGGGACTGTCCTCACTAGGTGGATTTAAATGTCCTACTATCAGACAGGCTCTGCTGACGCCAATTCTGGAGATGCCAAAGTCAAATAGATCACATCCCAACAGTTGCAGAGATATCCTCAATAACTAAACAGACATAATGCAACCATCCTTGCTGTACACCAGTTGACACTTCTGAGTCGACATTTGAAACCCATTATTGCTTTTTTTGTCGGACCAATCGGTACCTGTCGAAGGTCCAAGGCAGCCGTGCAGATGTTATCAGAGGAGCCAGAGCTCTCACAATCTACCACAGAGGTCTGGGACTGCTGCAAGTTCTGTTCGGCTGAGGAATGAGACAGAATAGAGAAATAGAGGAAGAAAATCACAAGTTGACCAAAACAGAAAGAACACATTTATTTTATCAGGTAATCTGACAATTAATCTTAATGGTTGTACAGTCGTCTCAAATAAAACTGTGAAGGACCTCGGCGTTACTCTGGACCCTGATCTCTCTTTTGAAGAACATATCAAGACCATTTCGAGGACAGCTTTTTTCCATCTACGTAACATTGCAAAAATCAGAAACTTTCTGTCCAAAAATGATGCAGAAAAATTAATCCATGCTTTTGTCACTTCTAGGTTAGACTACTGCAATGCTCTATTTTCCGGCTACCCGGATAAAGCACTAAATAAACTTCAGTTAGTGCTAAATACGGCTGCTAGAATCCTGACTAGAACCAAAAAATTTGATCATATTACTCCAGTGCTAGCCTCTCTACACTGGCTTCCTGTCAAAGCAAGGGCTGATTTCAAGGTTTTACTGCTAACCTACAAAGCATTACATGGGCTTGCTCCTACCTACCTCTCTGATTTGGTCCTGCCGTACATACCTATACATACGCTACGGTCACAAGACGCAGGCCTCCTAATTGTCCCTAGAATTTCTAAGCAAACAGCTGGAGGCAGGGCTTTCTCCTATAGAGCTCCATTTTTATGGAACGGTCTGCCTACCCATGTCAGAGACGCAAACTCGGTCTCAACCTTTAAGTCTTTACTGAAGACTCATCTCTTCAGTGGGTCATATGATTGAGTGTAGTCTGGCCCAGGAGTGGGAAGGTGAACGGAAAGGCTCTGGAGCAACGAACCGCCCTTGCTGTCTCTGCCTGGCCGGTTCCCCTTTTTCCACTGGGATTCTCTGCCTCTAACCCTGTTACGGGGCTGAGTCACTGGCTTGCTGGGGCTCTCTCGTGCCGTCCCTGGGGGGTGCGTCACCTGGGTGGGTTGATTCACTGTTGTGGTCGGCCTGTCTGGGTTTCCCCCCTTGGGTTGTACCGTGTCGGAGATCTTTGTGGGCTATACTCGGCCTTGTCTCAGGATGGTAAGTTGGTGGTTGAAGATTTCCCTCTAGTGGTGGGGGGCTGTGCTTTGGCAAAGTGGGTGGGGTTATATCCTTCCTGTTTGGCCCTGTCCGGGGTGTCCTCGGATGGGGCCACAGTGTCTCCTGACCCCTCCTGTCTCAGCCTCCAGTATTTATGCTGCAGTAGTTTATGTGTCGGGGGCTAGGGTCAGTTTGTTTATCTGGAGTACTTCTCCTGTCCTATTCGGTGTCCTGTGTAAATCTAAGTGTGCGTTCTCTAATTCTCTCCTTCTCTCTTTCTTTCTCTCTCTCTCGGAGGACCTGAGCCCTAGAACCATGCCCCAGGACTACCTGACATGATGACTCCTTGCTGTCCCCAGTCCACCTGGCCATGCTGCTGCTCCAGTTTCAACTGGCCTGGGCCCTAGGACCATGTCCCAGGACTACCTGACATGAGGACTCCTTGCTGTCCCCAGTCCACCTGGCCATGCTCCTGCTCCAGTTTCAACTGTTCTGCCTTACTATTATTCAACCATGCTGGTCATTTATGAACATTTGAACATCTTGGCCACGTTCTGTTATAATCTCCACCCGGCACAGCCAGAAGAGGACTGGCCACCCCACATATGCTCTCTCTAATTCTCTCTTTCTTTCTCTCTCTCGGAGGACCTGAGCCCTAGGACCGTGCCCCAGGACTACCTGACATGATGGCTCCTTGCTGTCCCCAGTCCACCTGACTGTGCTGCTGCTCCAGTTTCAACTGTTCTGCCTTATTATTATTTGACCATGCTGGTCATTTATGAACATTTGAACATCTTGGTCATGTTCTGTTATAATCTCTACCCGGCACAGCCAGAAGAGGACTGGCCACCCCACATAGCCCGGTTCCTCTCTAGGTTTCTTCCTAGGTTTTGGCCTTTCTAGGGAGTTTTTCCTAGCCACCGTGCTTTTACACCTGCATTGTTTGCTGTTTGGGGTTTTAGGCTGGGTTTCTGTACAGCACTTTGAGATATCAGCTGATGTACGAAGGGCTATATAAATAAATTTGATTTGATTTGATTTGAAAACACATTCTCATATACAGCAATGCCCTGTGGAATAGTTACAGGGGAGAGGGGATGAATGAGCCAATTGGAAGCTGGGGATGATTAGGTGGCCATGATGGTCAGATTGGGAATTTAGTCAGGACACCAGGATTAACACCCCTACTCTTACGATAAGTACCATTGGATCTTTAATGACTATAGAGACTTTAACGTCCCATCCAAGAGACAACACTCTACACAGGGCAATGTCCCCAATCACTGCCCTGGGGCATTGGGGATATTCTTTTTTTGACCAGAGGAAAGAGTGCCTCCTACTGGCCCTCCAACACCACTTCCAGCAGCATCTGGTCTCCCATCCAGGGAACAACCAGGACCAACCCTGCTTAGTTTAGGAGGCAGTGTTAGTCTGTTCCAGTATTACACACTGACTCACCTCCACCCTGGTCCTTGTCCCAGCCAGCCACCCAGCACTGAGTCCCAATGCTGAAGGTGTTGCTTCCCTGGTCCACACAGATAGGCTGGATGTAGTTAGATAACTTGGGTTGGCTGGCCAGTCGGAGGATGGCCACGTTGTTCGCCGTCAAGTTGCTCATGGTGATGTTGATGACTTTAAGGGTTACCTCGTTGGGGTTGGAGCCGTTCTGCTTCAGACGACCCATGATCACGGTCCACTGAGAGGCGTCGGACTGACTGGGACGTGGGAATAGTGAAGTTGGGGAACTTTATAGCTTGGCATTGCAAATACCTTCTATGTAATAGGTCCTTGGTTCAACTTGAGCACCAAGGGATGGAGATCTGACCATATGCATCTGACCAACTCACCCGTTTACATACAAGTGGAGTGTGTTACCTGGAGAAGCACCCAGCATCGCTCATGACATAGTCCTCTGCCACCATTGTTCCCCCGCAGACGTGTGTTCCGTTTGTCTGTAGACTGGCTATCCAGGGCCAGGATCCCCCGAGGCCAAGCCCCATCAGGAAGGGAGTTCAAAGAGGCACTGCCACACACCACGGCTGCAGAAACAGGGAGCAGAAGCACTACAGAAGTCAGGGCTGACTTTTGGCTGAGTGTAGATTGAAAGAGAGGGATAAACACTAAAGTTTGGATGTGGTCAAATGCAGATTTACAGATACGTTGGCTAAAGCTACAACAGGAGTAACAGATGGGTTGGCTAAAGCTACAACAGGAGTAACAGATGGGTTGGCTAAAGCTACAACAGGAGTAACAGATGGGTGTGGCTAAAGCTACAACAGGAGTAACAGATGGGTGTGGCTAAAGCTACAACAGGAGTAACAGATGGGTGTGGCTAAAGCTACAACAGGAGTAACAGATGGGTTGGCTAAAGCTACAACAGGAGTAACAGATGGGTTGGCTAAAGCTACAACAGGAGTAACAGATGGGTGTGGCTAAAGCTACAACAGGAGTAACAGATGGGTGTGGCTAAAGCTACAACAGGAGTAACAGATGGGTGTGGCTAAAGCTACAACAGGAGTAACAGATGGGTGTGGCTAAAGCTACAACAGGAGTAACAGATGGGTGTGGCTAAAGCTACAACAGGAGTAACAGATGGGTGTGGCTCCAGGAGGGGCAGCAATTTTCACAGAAGGAAGTAAATCCACTTACGTTCAGGAGTGGTTTTAGGGGCAATTGTAGTGGTGGTTTTAGGAGTAGTTGTGGTTATGGTGCTAGTGGTGGTCGTATGGGCAGTTGAGGTCATAGTTGTGGTGGTAGGGGAAACTGTGGTGGTAATGGATGGAGCAGTTGTGGTGGTCGTAGAGGCAGCTTTGGTCACAAGGGTAGTTTTGGTTGTAGTTGTGGCCCCAGGGACAGCTTTGGTGGTAGTGGTTGTCGTAGGGGCAGCTGTGGTGGTAGTGGTTGTAGGGGCAGCTTTGGTGGTAGTGGTCGTAGGGGCAGCTGTGGTGGTAGTGGTTGTAGGGACAGCTTTGGTGGTAGTGGTGGTTGTAGGGGCAGCTGTGGTGGTAGTGGTGGTCGTAGGGGCAGCTGTGGTGGTAGTGGTTGTAGGGGCAGTTGTGGTGGTAGTGGTGGTCGTAGGGGCAGCTGTGGTGGTAGTGGTTGTAGGGGCGGCTGTGGTGGTAGTGGTTGTAGGGGCAGCTGTGGTGGTAGTGGTTGTAGGGGCAGTTGTGGTGGTAGTGGTTGTAGGGGCAGCTGTGGTGGTAGTGGTTGTAGGGGCAGTTGTGGTGGTAGTGGTGGTCGTAGGGGCAGTTGTGGTGGTGGCTGGGGCTGGAAGACCATTACAGGAGACACTGAGGTCAGAATCAGTCCCACTGGAGGAGAAGGTGACGTATCCTGGCTGGTCACTGGTGATCTGGGTGTTGATCCAGGTCTGGTACTGAGACACTCTTGCGTACACTCCTGGGAAATTTGCCTGGGCACACCCGTTGCCGAAACTCACAACCCCAGACTGGATCCAGCGAATACCCTGTTTGCTCACCATTGGACCTCCCGAGTCCCCCTATCCATCGACAGATTTACAGACACCGAGATTAGATTTTCTTATGAAACATAATGGGTCAGTTTTTCAGTCACCAATTTCAAAAAGTTTTGGACTAAAAAGTACTTTTAATGGATAATCTGTATTGAAAGTGCTTTCCAATTTAGGACCAGGCTAGGTATAATCTGGGTCTGAGAAACCAGACACAGATTACGAATGTGTCATTAGCCCACATTGTAATAAACAAAGAAGATAACCAAGAGATTTTACCTGACAGGAATCCTTTCCTCCTGCTGATAGACCAGCACAGATCATGTTGTCGGTGATGGAACCAACTCCATAGTTACAGTTACACTGCCTGTTCCCCACTACTGGCACATCCACCTCCTGTAGGGTCTGTGGTGAGGGCAGGGACACTGAGGAGCAACAAAACAGGTATTCCTCAACATACATAATACCTATCAGAATTCTGATCCATCATCAGCAGTACTTAAAGCAAGCTACAACACTCACCTCCACTGCTGATTCTGCCCCAGCCGGTGACCCAGCTAGTAGCCCCATCATGGAAGGAGCTGCCTGGTGCAGCTAGGCAGACTGGCCGAATGAAGTTTGTAAAAGTCACAGCGGAGGAGAGCTTCAGCAGACACATGTCGTTGTCACTGGTACTTCTGGTGTAGTTGGGGTGGAGGATGATCTGAGTGACTGTCCGTGTCACCTCGTTGGGGTTGGAGCCCTGCTGGCTCAGACGACCCATGTAGACCAACAAATTTGATGTACTGATACTGAGAGAATAAATATATAAAAAGGTAACAGTATTGTTTTTTAAAGAGTGGAACAGTTTAGTCTCGATTCGGTTTGACATTCGGGTTAAATGTGTCCCACAATCCTGCAAATCCTCACCTGGAAAAGCAGTGAGCAGCAGTCAGCACCCACTCTTTGTTGATGAGGGATCCCCCACAAAAATGGCTGCCTGAACTGTGAAGACTGGCCTGCCATGGCCAACTCCCTGCAGGAGCATCCTGACCCCCCACGATCCTAGTGTTAAGAGGAGGGGTTCCGCACACTAACAGCGATAGAGAATGATGGGTTATTTGGAAAGTTCGTGTCGAAGAGGTCACATTGGTGTGACAGTGCATGATAAAAGGTTTAAATGTTAAGATTTAGAGAATATCTGTAAGTGGTGAAAAGGACTTACCACTCAGCTGTGAATGAGAGCCTGAAATACAAGACAGAAAGAAAAGGAAATCCCTTAATCCTTCCCTTACTCTCTGTATCCAAACCCTGGCATTTTCACTGGGTACACTTGGTTCTATCTAGAACCTAAAAGGATTTCTTAGCCTGTCCCCACACCAGAACTCTTTGAAGAACCCTTTTGGATTCCAGGTAGAACCCTTCCACAGACAGTTCTATATGGTACCCAAGAGGGTTCTCTCTGGAACCTAAAAGGGTTCTTCAGAGGGTCTGCCATGGGGACAGCCAAAGAACCCTTTTGGAACAATTGTTTTCTAAGAGTGTACATACAGTCCCATACTGATCAGAGTGAACATACTGTCCCATACTGATCAGAGTATACATACTGTCCCATACTGATCAGAGTGAACATACTGTCCCATACTGATCAGAGTGTACATACTGTCCCATACTGATCAGAGTGAACATACTGTCCCATACTGATCAGAGTGTACATACTGTCCCATACTGATCAGAGTGAACATACTGTCCCATACTGATCAGAGTGAACATACTGTCCCATACTGATCAGAGTGTACATACTGTCCCATACTGATCAGAGTGTACATACTGTCCCATACTGATCAGAGTGTACATACTGTCCCATACTGATCAGAGTGAACATACTGTCCCATACTGATCAGAGTATACATACTGTCCCATGCTGATCAGAGTGTACATACTGTCCCGTACTGATCAGAGTGTACATACTGTCCCATACTGATCAGAGTGTACATACTGTCCCATACTGATCAGAGTGTACATACTGTCCCATACTGATCAGAGTGAACATACTGTCCCATACTGATCAGAGTGAACATACTGTCCCATACTGATCAGAGTGTACATACTGTCCCATACTGATCAGAGTGAACATACTGTCCCATACTGATCAGAGTGAACATACTGTCCCATACTGATCAGAGTGAACATACTGTCCCATACTGATCAGAGTGAACATACTGTCCCATACTGATCAGAGTATACATACTGTCCCATACTGATCAGAGTGAACATACTGTCCCATACTGATCAGAGTGAACATACTGTCCCATACTGATCAGAGTGTACATACTGTCCCATACTGATCAGAGTGAACATACTGTCCCAGAAGCACCTCGGATTAGACAAAGAGCTTCTGGATATCAGGACAGTGATCACTCACCTCGTATTAGACTAAGAGCTTCTGGATATCAGGACAGCGATCACTCACCTCAGATTAGACAAAGAGCTTCTGGATATCAGGACAGTGATCACTCACCTCGTATTAGACAAAGAGCTTCTGGATATCAGGACAGTGATCACTCACCTCGGATTAGACAAGGGTTTTTTCTTCAACAACTTGGACACACAGTATGTACTTCAGGCACCCGACAAGGCCAAAATCCCTGTCATAGCCTAACTAACCGGTGCCCCCGCACATTGTATTGTGTCCTGCCATCCCACCCGCCAACCCCTCTTTTACGCTGCTGCTACTCTCTGTTTATTATCTACGCATAGTCACTTTAACTATGCCTACATATACATATTACCTCAATTAGCCAGACTAACCGGTGCCCCCGCACATTGACTCTGTAGCTGTACCCCCTGTATATGGCCTCGCTACTGTTATTTTCACTGTCAATTTATTTCTTTACTTATCTATCGTTTATCAAATACCATTTTTTTAACTTAAAAATTACACAGTTGGTCAGGACTCGTAAGTATGCATTTCATGTTGTACTCAACCTGTTGTATTCGGCACATGTGACATATAAACTTTGATTTGAAGCAAGGATATGCATATTCTTGATACCGTTTGAAAGGAAACAGTTTGAAGTTTGTGTGTGAAATAAATCTAGGATAATATAACACAATAGATCTGGTTAAAGATAATACAAAGAAAAAAACATGCATCTTTGAAATGCAAGAGAAAGGCCACAATGTATTATTGCAGTTTAGGCTCAATTTCGATTTTGGCCACTAGATGGCAGCAGTGTATGTGCAACGTTTTAGACTGATCTAATGAACCATTGTATTCCTGTTCAAAATGTTGTATCAAGTCTGCCCAAATGTGCCTAATTAGTTTAATGATACATTTTCAAGTACATAACTGTGCACTCTTCTCAAACAATAGCATGGTATTCTTTCACTGTGATAGCTACTGTAAATTCGACAGTGCAGTTAGATTAACAAGAATGTAAGTTTTCTTCCCATATCAGACATGTCTATGTTCTGGGAAATGTTCTTGTTACTTACAACGTCATGCTAATCACATTAGTGCACGTTAGCTCAACCGTCCCGTGGGGGGCACACCAATCCCATAGAGGTTTGCTTACCGTATGCTTCCCAGCCAAAACAGTTTGCGCATATATTATGACGTTTTTGTTTTGGTGTTTGGCATTCTTTTTTCGGCACACCAAAAAATGATTGAGGCAAGTCGAAGTTCGGTAGTTGAAGTCTACGCCCTTTTTGTCGGTGACTGGTAAAACGTACTCCTCCTAGTAGGAGTGGAAACCTGAACCCACTGGGCACAGATGTCAGATCAATGTCTAGTTTGGATTTACTTTGGTTGAACTGTCAACTAACGTGAATACAACGTGAAATCAACAAAAACATCACCATGTCATTGGACTAAGGTTCGAAGTTGGGTGAAAAAAAATATGAAATTCCCTTAATGTTGCTTACTTTTTTACATTGATCAACATCACTTTGGCAGTTTGAGCTGAAATGACATGAAAACAATGTTGATTCAACCAGTTTTTGCCCAGTGGGAAGTGTTTGCTGTCATTGAATGATAAATGACTAGTTGTCATGCACATTTTTCCACTTGAGAAATACTGCACCAAACATCTTAGCTAGATGCTGAATTACTTGACAAAGATCTCCTCGGCTCCAATTTACTCAACTCTTTTGAAAACACATAGGCCTACCTGTAAACTAGAATCTAGATGTATCAGTGCTTGTCACCTTTCTTCTTTCCTCAATGTCATCAATTAGTATTTCTGCTTCACTCGATACTTTTGAAAACGCATAGGCCTACCTGTAAACTAGAATCTAGATGTGGGACTTGTTACCTTTCTTCTTTCCTCAATGTCATCAATTAGTATTTCTGCTTCACTCGATACTTTTGAAAACGCATAGGCCTACCTGTAAACTAGAATCTAGATGTGGGACTTGTTACCTTTCTTCTTTCCTCAATGTCATCAATTAGTATTTCTGCTTCACTCGATACTTTTGAAAACGCATAGGCCTACCTGTAAACTAGAATCTAGATGTGGGACTTGTTACCTTTCTTCTTTCCTCAATGTCATCAATTAGTATTTCTGCTTCACTCGATACTTTTGAAAACGCATAGGCCTACCTGTAAACTAGAATCTAGATGTGGGACTTGTTACCTTTCTTCTTTCCTCAATGTCATCAATTAGTATTTCTGCTTCACTCGATACTTTTGAAAACGCATAGGCCTACCTGTAAACTAGAATCTAGATGTGGGACTTGTTACCTTTCTTCTTTCCTCAATGTCATCAATTAGTATTTCTGCTTCACTCGATACTTTTGAAAACGCATAGGCCTACCTGTAAACTAGAATCTAGATGTGGGACTTGTTACCTTTCTTCTTTCCTCAATGTCATCAATTAGTATTTCTGCTTCACTCGATACTTTTGAAAACGCATAGGCCTACCTGTAAACTAGAATCTAGATGTGGGACTTGTTACCTTTCTTCTTTCCTCAATGTCATCAATTAGTATTTCTGCTTCACTCGATACTTTTGAAAACGCATAGGCCTACCTGTAAACTAGAATCTAGATGTGGGACTTGTTACCTTTCTTCTTTCCTCAATGTCATCAATTAGTATTTCTGCTTCACTCGATACTTTTGAAAACGCATAGGCCTACCTGTAAACTAGAATCTAGATGTGGGACTTGTTACCTTTCTTCTTTCCTCAATGTCATCAATTAGTATTTCTGCTTCACTCGATACTTTTGAAAACGCATAGGCCTACCTGTAAACTAGAATCTAGATGTGGGACTTGTTACCTTTCTTCTTTCCTCAATGTCATCAATTAGTATTTCTGCTTCACTCAATACTTTTGAAAACACATACCTGTCCGCATGCAAACGTGGCTAATTAACTAGAAGAACTTGAAAGTTGAGCCTGCTAGGTATGCTTTCCTGTCACCAACTACTTACAGGACAACGGAAACATATCTTCCTACCCAGTAACTCTTATATTTCTCAGAAATCGCTCCAACATTTCCTGGTTGCAAAAATTCTTGTAGTTCACCTTATTTCAGTTTATTTGACAAAACAAGCAGACAATGTGTGGAGAATCATTGTACCATCTAAACTGCTGTGAATAGCTTTTCCATAACCATAACCCAAACTATAATATTTTCAGCGGTTTGATGTTGGTGTATAAACCCGAAAGTAAAAGACTCCAAAACGCTTCTTAGACCTACTTTCAAAGAGAATGAGATATATATAACTCAGATTTCTATGTGAATTTGTTCGGGGTCGCCCAAGAAGTGACATATTGCAGTTTTAAATCGATTTGAGTTCAGTTAATTCATTCAGTCCAAATTTCTTTTTTTATACAAGTTGAAATGAACTTAGTGGCGAACTTCTTTAAACCAGGTGAGTATAAATGGAGAACGATACATTGAGAATTGTATTTACTTACCGTTTGACAGGAATGTCACCATTATGGTCACCACGCAAAGAGTGCTGAGGAAGGCCATGCTTTCTTGTTGGTACCCTGGAGTCAATCTTCCTTCCTAAGCATCCCTCTCTTCTGTTGTCTTTTCTCAGCTCCTCCCTTCCACACACCACATTACCTGCTAGTTACACACGTGATAAGTCTCTTACATACCTTTCCTTAAACAAAATCCCCACTTCCTTCTAAGCATGCATAACTAATGCTGTAATCTAATCCTAGCTCTTTGGTTTCCATTACAGAGTTAGAATGTTGGCACTATTTTTATCACATCATTGACAACTTAGAATCATTTTACTTCTGTGATTTAGTTGTAATTTTACAACTTTATCTTATAAATGTTACGTGTAGATGTTAACAGTGCTATCTTTCATTGCCCGACAACAAAGCAGTGCATGAAATTGTGAAGGAGAGAGCGAGTTCCTGTGTCTGGAATTCTTTATGATCATGAGACTAAAATCAACACACCAAATACTTACTGTGAGTTTCCCATGTCTAGGAGCACTGACTAAGTGTTCCATGTCTAGGAGCACTGACTAAGTTTTCCATGTCTAGGAGCACTGACTAAGTTTTCCATGTCTAGGAGCACTGACTAAGTTTTGCCACCGAGGCACAAGACAAGAACCTACACTAAACCCTAATCCTAACCCTTACCTTAGAACCCCCTAAAGTCGACGTCTGGGCCTCCATGATAATCTAATAAACACCTGTTAGTTTAAACTAGACAGATCTGGATGTTCGTATTGGATGAGTCTCATTCCGCCGATGCCTCACTTCCTCATCTGCTGTGGAAGGTGACAGAGCGAGAGCGGTGGTTGTCAGACCATGAGACATCCTGAAAATTGGTCTTCTCACAAAATCGCCTGTAGCGTCGGAACGGTTTGATCTGTGACCCCCAACAAGCATCTTGGGACTAGTCTGAAGTCGGTACAGACGATTTGCCAACTTCTGTCTGTAGCCTCTAAACAGTTTGGGTGACACACTAATATGACCCCTCTGTGGAAAGGAACACGCACAGGGCTTAGACTATTATGGGTTAACTGTTTTAAATGTCAACTTCAATTGGATGATGTCATCGTTGGGTCATCGTTGGGTTGTCCAAAGCATACTTCTTATCAAAAACCCAAACACAACAGGGTGTGGAATGGCAGTCCGTAAGCAAGATTTTATTGTGTGGTATTTTTTCACGAAGTTAATATGATAGTGATCTCTCTTCCTCCTGGGTTGTTTTGAAGAAAAAGGTGTGGCTGTTCTAAATAAATAAAGCTCTGTATCCTCATTCCAGGCATCACAGGCTAGTAGGGACTTTTTTCCCCCTTTACCAGTTGAAAGTATACATAAATACAAGATATTATTTTATTACAAGTTTGATTTATTTTACAATTAAAATATGCAAATGAGGCACACCATTCTTAAATGTGTGATAATTTGCATATGACGAGAATCTGTTTTTCAACAAATTGCTTCAAGGAAGAATGTTTTTGTTTTTTGTTTCATTGTGATGAGACTCCATGGTCAGACTTTTACAGATCAGTTTATCTAAATATTGTCATTTCATGGAATTATTTAAAAAACACTATTCACTATGTATGACGGATACACATTTAGCATTTATTTACACGTACAATGACACTTAAAATCAAAACAACACAAGATATAAAAGAAAAGCCTCTGTAAAAGTCTGACTATAAGACCTGGGAACCTGTGTGTGGAATAAAGAGAATCTACGTCCTTTGAAGACTGAGAAAAATGAATTGGCGCACAGGGAACATGTCATTTTGAGAAAGAGAGGCTAATGCAATGCAAATGTACTTTCCATAAATATGACCATGTCACATTAAATTAACTCTTATTCATATATCACTTCTGAACTGAAAAATACACATAAAATATACCTTTTATAAATACATTAGCACGTTTAATACATTTGCAATAGAGCATATGCTTTGAATACTGGTCTGTTGGACAAATATGCAGTTTTGGGTAAATTCTCATGCTCAATTTGTCACATACAAGGATTTTGTACGGCAGTTGAAATGTGCAGAACATGAATCAGCTCCATATGTACGGCCCTTTGAGTTGTCAATGTAGCTTTTGCCCGTGAAGACAGTTTTGGGGCATCACGACCATATTACAGAGTTCAGACATTCATTTGCATTCTGGGTTCCTCCGTGATACATTCTTTTGACAACGTTAACATTTGACATCCTCAAATGTACAGATTCCATTTTCTGTGCAACCTCTATGAAAAAAATGAATGGCCTCTAAGGTTCTGGTGACAAGGTGGATTTTCTATGGGTAGCTGGTACCAGCACCAATGCACAAACCTATCCCGTAGCTGGAGTGAATCCTCTCTTGTGCCATCGAAGGATACATTAATGTCTATGATGACATCCTCATCCTCCTTCAGCATCTCTGCTCTGTCTGGGTCTATATCTGTATCCTCCTTCAGCATCTCTGCTATGTCTGGTTCTATATCTGTGTCCTCCTTCAGCATCTCTGCTATGTCTGGGTCTATATCTGTTTCCTCCTTCAGCATCTCTGTTCTGTCTGGGTCTATATCTGCATCCTCCTTCAGCATCTCTGCTATGTCTGGGTCTATATCTGTTTCCTCCTTCAGCATCTCTGATATGTCTGGTTCTATATCTGTTTCCTCCTTCAGCATCTCTGCTGTGTCTGGGTCTATATCTGTGTCCTCCTTCAGCATCTCTGCTGTGTCTGGGTCTATATCTGTGTCATCATCCTCCTTCAGCATCTCTGCTATGTCTGGTTCTATATCTGTTTCCTCCTTCAGCATCTCTGCTATGTCTGGTTCTATATCTGTTTCCTCCTTCAGCATCTCTGCTATGTCTGGGTCTATATCTGTGTCCTCCTTCAGCATCTCTGCTATGTCTGGTTCTATATCTGTGCATCATCCTCCTTCAGCATCTCTGCTATGTCTGGTTCTATATCTGTGCATCATCCTCCTTCAGCATCTCTGCTATGTCTGGTTCTATATCTGTTTCCTCCTTCAGCATCTCTGCTATGTCTGGTTCTATATCTGTTTCTTCCTTCAGCATCTCTGCTATGTCTGGGTCTATATCTGTATCCTCCTTTAGCATCTCTGCTATGTCTGGTTCTATATCTGTTTCCTCCTTCAGCATCTCTGCTATGTCTGGGTCTATATCCGTGTCCTTCTTCAGCATCTCTGCTATGTCTGGGTCTATATCTGTGTCCTCCTTCAGCATCTCTGCTATGTCTGGATCTATATCTGTGTCCTCCTTCAGCATCTCTGCTATGTCTGGGTCTATATCTGTTTCCTCCTTCAGCATCTCTGCTATGTCTGGGTCTATATCTGTGTCCTCCTTCAGCATCTCTGCTATGTCTGGGTCTATATCTGTATCCTCCTTCAGCATCTCTGCTATGTTTGGGTCTATATCTGTATCCTCCTTCAGCATCTCTGCTATGTCTGGGTCTATATCTGTATCCTCCTTCAGCATCTCTGCTATGTCTGGGTCTATATCTGTTTCCTCCTTCAGCATCTCTGCTATGTCTGGTTCTATATCTGTATCCTCCTTCAGCATCTCTGCTATGTCTGGTTCTATATCTGTATCCTCCTTCAGCATCTCTGCTATGTCTGGGTCTATATCTGTTTCCTCCTTCAGCATCTCTGCTATGTCTGCGTCTATATCTGTTTCCTCCTTCAGCATCTCTGATGTGTCTGGTTCTATATCTGTGTCCTCCTTCAGCATCTCTGCTGTGTCTGGTTCTATATCTGTGTCCTCCTTCAGCATCTCTGCTGTGTCTGGGTCTATATCTGTGCATCATCCTCCTTCAGCATCTCTGCTATGTCTGGTTCTATATCTGTTTCCTCCTTCAGCATCTCTGCTATGTCTGGGTCTATATCTGTGTCCTCCTTCAGCATCTCTGCTATGTCTGGTTCTATATCTGTGCATCATCCTCCTTCAGCATTTCTGCTATGTCTGGTTCTATATCTGTTTCCTCCTTCAGCATCTCTGCTATGTCTGGGTCTATATCTGTGTCCTCCTTCAGCATCTCTGCTATGTCTGGTTCTATATCTGTGCATCATCCTCCTTCAGCATCTCTGCTATGTCTGGTTCTATATCTGTTTCCTCCTTCAGCATCTCTGCTATGTCTGGGTCCATATCTGTGTCCTCCTTCAGCATCTCTGCTATGTCTGGGTCTATATCTGTATCCTCCTTCAGCATCTCTGCTATGTCTGGGTCTATATCTGTGTCCTCCTTCAGCATCTCTGCTATGTCTGGGTCTATATCTGTGTCCTCCTTCAGCATCTCTGCTATGTCTGGGTCTATATCTGTGTCCTCCTTCAGCATCTCTGCTATGTCTGGGTCTATATCTGTATCCTCCTTCAGCATCTCTGCTATGTCTGGGTCTATATCTGTGTCCTCCTTCAGCATCTCTGCTATGTCTGGGTCTATATCTGTATCCTCCTTCAGTATCTCTGCTATGTCTGGGTCTATATCTGTATCCTCCTTCAGCATCTCTGCTATGTCTGGGTCTATATCTGTATCCTCCTTCAGCATCTCTGCTATGTCTGGGTCTATATCTGTGTCCTCCTTCAGCATCTCTGTTCTGTCTGGGTCTATATCTGTATCCTCCTTCAGTATCTCTGCTATGTCTGGGTCTATATCTGTATCCTCCTTCAGCATCTCTGCTATGTCTGGGTCTATATCTGTGTCCTCCTTCAGCATCTCTGCTATGTCTGGGTCTATATCTGTATCCTCCTTCAGCATCTCTGCTATGTCTGGGTCTATATCTGTATCCTTCTTCAGCATCTCTGCTATGTCTGGGTCTATATCTGTATCCTCCTTCAGCATCTCTGCTATGTCTGGGTCTATATCTGTATCCTCCTTCAGCATCTCTGCTATGTCTGGGTCTATATCTGTGTCCTCCTTCAGCATCTCTGCTATGTCTGGGTCTATATCTGTGTCCTCCTTCAGCATCCCTGCTATGTCTGGTTCTATATCTGTGCATCATCCTCCTTCAGCATCTCTGCTATGTCTGGTTCTATATCTGTTTCATACTTCAGCATCTCTGCTATGTGTGGGTCTATATATGTGTCCTCCTTCAGCATCTCTGCTATGTCTGGTTCTATATCTGTGCATCATCCTCCTTCAGCATCTCTGCTATGTCTGGTTCTATATCTGTTTCCTCCTTCAGCATCTCTGCTATGTCTGGGTCTATATCTGTGTCCTCCTTCAGCATCTCTGCTATGTCTGGTTCTATATCTGTGCATCATCCTCCTTCAGCATCTCTGCTATGTCTGGTTCTATATCTGTATCCTCCTTCAGTATCTCTGCTATGTCTGGTTCTATATCTGTGTCCTCCTTCAGCATCTCTGCTATGTCTGGGTCTATATCTGTATCCTCCTTCAGCATCTCTGCTATGTCTGGGTCTATATCTGTATCCTCCTTCAGCATCTCTGCTATGTCTGGGTCTATATCTGTGTCCTCCTTCAGCATCTCTGCTATGTCTGGGTCTATATCTGTGTCCTCCTTCAGCATCTCTGCTATGTCTGGGTCTATATCTGTGTACTCCTTCAGCATCTCTGCTATGTCTGGGTCTATATCTGTATCCTCCTTCAGCATCTCTGCTATGTCTGGGTCTATATCTGTGTCCTCCTTCAGCATCTCTGCTATGTCTGGGTCTATATCTGTATCCTCCTTCAGTATCTCTGCTATGTCTGGGTCTATATCTGTATCCTCCTTCAGCATCTCTGCTATGTCTGGGTCTATATCTGTGTCCTCCTTCAGTATCTCTGCTATGTCTGGGTCTATATATGTATCCTCCTTCAGCATCTCTGCTATGTCTGGGTCTATATCTGTGTCCTCCTTCAGCATCTCTGCTGTGTCTGGGTCTATATCTGTATCCTCCTTCAGCATCTCTGCTATGTCTGGGTCTATACCTGTGTCCTCCTTCAGCATCTCTGCTATGTCTGGGTCTATATCTGTGTCCTCCTTCAGCATCTCTGCTATGTCTGGGTCTATATCTGTATCCTCCTTCAGCATCTCTGCTATGTCTGGGTCTATATCTGTGTCCTCCTTCAGCATCTCTGCTATGTCTGGGTCTATATCTGTATCCTCCTTCAGCATCTCTGCTATGTCTGGGTCTATATCTGTGTCCTCCTTCAGCATCTCTGCTATGTCTGGGTCTATATCTGTGTCCTCCTTCAGCATCTCTGCTATGTCTGGGTCTATATCTGTGTCCTCCTTCAGCATCTCTGCTATGTCTGGGTCTATATCTGTGTCCTCCTTCAGCATCTCTGCTATGTCTGGGTCTATATCTGTGTCCTCCTTCAGCATCTCTGCTATGTCTGGTTCTATATCTGTATCCTCCTTCAGCATCTCTGCTATGTCTGGGTCTATATCTGTATCCTCCTTCAGCATCTCTGCTATGTCTGGGTCTATATCTGTATCCTCCTTCAGCATCTCTGCTATGTCTGGGTCTATATCTGTATCCTCCTTCAGCATCTCTGCTATGTCTGGGTCTATATCTGTGTCCTCCTTCAGCATCTCTGCTATGTCTGGGTCTATATCTGTGTCCTCCTTCAGCATCTCTGCTATGTCTGGGTCTATATCTGTATCCTCCTTCAGCATCTCTGCTATGTCTGGGTCTATATCTGTGTCCTCCTTCAGCATCTCTGCTATGTCTGGGTCTATATCTGTATCCTCCTTCAGCATCTCTGCTATGTCTGGGTCTATATCTGTGTCCTCCTTCAGCATCTCTGCTATGTCTGGGTCTATATCTGTGTCCTCCTTCAGCATCTCTGCTATGTCTGGGTCTATATCTGTGTATCTGTGTCCTCCTTCAGCATCTCTGCTATGTCTGGGTCTATATCTGTGTCCTCCTTCAGCATCTCTGCTATGTCTGGGTCTATATCTGTGTCCTCCTTCAGCATCTCTGCTATGTCTGGGTCTATATCTGTGTCCTCCTTCAGCATCTCTGCTAGGTCTGGGTCTATATCTGTGTCCTCCTTCAGCATCTCTGCTATGTCTGGGTCTATATCTGTGTCCTCCTTCAGCATCTCTGCTATGTCTGGGTCTATATCTGTGTCCTCCTTCAGCATCTCTGCTATGTCTGGGTCTATATCTGTGTATCTGTGTCCTCCTTCAGCATCTCTGCATCTCGCTATGTCTGGGTCTATATCTGTGTCCTCCTTCAGCATCTCTGCTATGTCTGGGTCTATATCTGTGTCCTCCTTCAGCATCTCTGCTATGTCTGGGTCTATATCTGTGTCCTCCTTCAGCATCTCTGCTATGTCTGGGTCTATATCTGTATCCTCCTTCAGCATCTCTGCTATGTCTGGGTCTATATCTGTATCCTCCTTCAGCATCTCTGCTATGTCTGGGTCTATATCTGTATCCTCCTTCAGCATCTCTGCTATGTCTGGGTCTATATCTGTATCCTCCTTCAGCATCTCTGCTATGTCTGGGTCTATATCTGTGTCCTCCTTCAGCATCTCTGCTATGTCTGGGTCTATATCTGTATCCTCCTTCAGCATCTCTGCTATGTCTGGGTCTATATCTGTATCCTCCTTCAGCATCTCTGCTATGTCTGGGTCTATATCTGTATCCTCCTTCAGCATCTCTGCTATGTCTGGGTCTATATCTGTATCCTCCTTCAGCATCTCTGCTATGTCTGTGTCCTCCCTTCAGCATCTCTGCTATGTCTGGGTCTATATCTGTGTCCTCCTTCAGCATCTCTGCTATGTCTGGGTCTATATCTGTGTTCTCCTTCAGCATCTCTGCTATGTCTGGGTCTATATCTGTGTCCTCCTTCAGCATCTCTGCTATGTCTGGGTCTATATCTGTGTCCTGCTCTATATCTTTGTGTCTCTCCTTGACAGCAATCTCTGAAACTAAAGTGGGGGGGAAAAGTACTGGGTCTATGACATAACTGCAGGACAAAATATTAGCACATCAGCATGTATTTACTTTACGTAAAGCTAATTTCCCACTAATCACATTAGGCTACAGCCCTATGACACTGTAGGCCTATGTGACAATCTTATTGTATGTTTTCCTATCACTCTGTTTTATTAACTTTGAATACATTTGCTGGAGCAAGGAAATACATATTATTTATACACAGCAAGTCACCTGGCATTAATGGGCTACTCTCCCTTTTAATTTACCTGTCATTCTCCTCTCATGTCTCTGATATTGTCACGAGTCCTTCCCTTCCCGGGCGGGTGGAGCTCGGCGGTCGTCGTCACCGGCCTATTAGCTGCCACTGATTGTTTTCCTCCCCCTCCTTGTATGTTTATTGGTAGCACCTGTTTATGTTGATTAGTTTGTCTTTATTAGACAGCCGGCCCGCCTGGTTGTTGTGCAGGATTATTTCTATGTAACCTTCGGCTCTGTTATAGAGGTACGTGTTAGTGCCTGGTCATGATTTTTTCCATTGTATTTTTTGATTCCCTGTGATTGGGAACGTAACTTTTGTGAGCACCCTGTTGGTGCTATTAAAAGACGCACAGCATTGAACTCTGTCTCCTGCATTTGACTCCACACCCACGACACCCGGAGCATTACAGATATGAGCTGAGATAAGGAAGGAATCACTATGACTTTGCTTATTTTCTTTACAGCTGCATAACCAAGTCCAAACTCGTGGGCTATCAAATGCCACAGAGAGAATACAGTAGACGGCATCCACCAAACAAGGGATTTATGACCTATTTTATGGGTCACGTGGTTACGCCCATATATGTACATCCCGTCCTTCCATTCTCACGGTATGAGTAAGTGCTTATGCCCATATACAGTGGGGAGAATCTAAAACAAAAATCCAGAAAATCACATTGTATGATTTTTAAGTATTTAATTTGCACTTTATTGCATGACATAAGTATTTGATACATCAGAAAAGCAGAACTTAATATTTGGTACAGAAACCTTTGTTTGCAATTACAGAGATCATACATTTCCTGTAGTTCTTGACCAGGTTTGCACACACTGCAGCAGGGATTTTGGCCCACTCCTTCATACAGACCTTCTCCAGATCCTTCAGGTTTTGGAGCTGTCGCTGGGCAATACGGACTTTCTGCTCCCTCCAAAGATTTTCTATTGGGTTCAGATCTGGAGACTTACTAGGCCACTCCAGGACCTTGAGATGCTTCTTACGGAGCCACTCCTAGTTGCCCTGGCTGTGTGTTTCGGGTCGTTGTCATGCTGGAAAACCCAGCCACGACCCATCTTCATTGCTCTTACTGAGGGAAGGAAGTTGTTGGCCAAGATCTCGCGATACATGGCCCCATCCATCCTCCCCTCAATACAGTGCAGTCATCCTGTCCCCTTTGCATCCCCAAATAATGATGTTTCCACCTCCATGCTTCACGGTTGGGATGGTGTTCTTGGGGTTGTACTCATCCTTCTTCCTCCAAACACAGAGAGTGGAGTTTTGACCAAAAAGCTATATTTTTACCTCACCAGACCACATAACCTTCTCCCATTCCTCCTCTGGATAATCCAGATGGTCATTGGCAAACTTTAGATGGGCCTGGACATGTGCTGGCTTGAGCAGGGGGACCTTGCGTGTGCTGCAGGATTTTAATCCATGACGGCGTAGTGTGTTACTAATGGTTTTCTTTGAGACTGTGGTCCCAGCTCTCTTCAGGTCATTGACCAGGTCCTGCCGTGTAGTTCTGGGCTGATCCCTCACCTTCCTCATGATCATTGATGCCCCACGAGGTGAGATCTTGCATGGAGCCCCAGACCGAGGGTGATTGACCGTCATCTTGAACTTCTTCAATTTTCTAATAATTGCGCCAACGGTTGTTGCCTTTTCACCAAGCTGCTTGCCTATTGTCCTGTAGCCCATCCCAGCCTTGTTCAGGTCTACAATTTTAACCCTGATGTCCTTACACAGCTCTCTGGTCTTGGTCATTGAGGAGAGGTTGGAGTCTGTTTGATTGAGTGTGTGGACAGGTGTCTTTTATACAGCTAACGAGTTCAAACAGGTGCAGTTAAGACAGGTAATGAGTAGAGAACAGGAGGGCTTCTTAAAGAAAAACTAACTAGGTCTGTGAGAGCCGGAATTCTTACTGGTTGGTAGGTGATCAAATACTTATGTCATGCAATAAAATGCAAATTAATTACTTAAAAATCATACAATGTGATTTTCTGGATTTTTGTATTAGATTCCGTCTCTCACAGTTGAAGTGTATCTATGATAAAAATTACAGACCTCTACATGCTTTGTAAGTAGGAAAACCTGCAAAATCGTGCAGTGTATCAACTAATTGTTCTCCCCACTGTATGTACATCCTGTCCTTCAGTTCTCGTGCTCTCGAGTGAGTGTTTATTGAACCAGATATTGCATCTGTTTATGTTAAAGCTTAAAGCTGTCATGATGATTGATGTGTAGTGACCTCGTTTAACTGTGGAATGTGTTTGAACATTTCAAAGAGTCCTCCCCCTGCTGTAGTGAACTTCGGGCCTGGCTGTTGTATATGAAAACAGTCATGTCCAGGGGTATAAGTAAGCGCTGTTAACACTACAAGCAATCTCGATAAACCCCAGAACACTAAATACAAAATTGAAATAAACCCAGAACACTAAAGAGGAAAATAAACATGTCTCCTTGACAAATTGTAGGTGTACGGTGTCCTTCGTGTCAAGAACACAATGACAAAACCATCGAAGACATTCTTTGGGAAGTCCCTGATTGTTTTAAAGGAGTGCTGCATATAAGTGACGGCAATATGGGTTATGTTTTCCAACCGGACGATTCAACTGTGAAGATTATCACAAACAATGGCCACAGCACCCTTTTTCAAAACAAAAGCCGGGAGTTTTTCTCCTGCTCCGCGGATGAGAGAATGGCTTAAGATACGGCTGGTGCTACGCCAGATGGAACACGCCCTGAGTGGGACAACCCTGCCCCGTGTCACGTTCGTTATACGAATGGGACCAAGGTGCAGCGTGGTATGCGTACATTCTTAAACAAATAACACTGAACAAACTAACAAAACAACAAAACTAACGAAACGTGAAGTTATACGAATAGTGCAGACAGGCAACTAAACATAGAATAAGATCCCACAAACACCAAAGGGAAATGGCTACCTAAATATGATCCCCAATCAGAGACAACGATAAACAGCTGCCTCTGATTGGGAACCATATCAGGCCACCATAAACATACCTAGACCTACGAAACCCTAGACATACAAAAACCCTAGACATACAAAACCCCTAGACAATATAAAAACTAGCGTATCCACCCTAGTCACACCCTGACCTAACCAAAATATAAAGAAAACAGAGATATCTCAGGTAAGGGCGAGACAGTACCCCCCCAAAAGGTGCGGACTCCCGGCCGCAAACCTGTACCTATAGGGGAGATTATGGTTGGGCATCTACCCTCGGTGGCGGCTCTGGTTCTGGACACCGCCCCGCCTCTTCACGCTGATCCCTCCGCCTTTGTAGAACCGGACCGTTGATCATCGCCGGAGGCCCCGGACTCTGAACCATCTTTGTAGACCCCGGACTGGGGACCGTCGCTGGAGACCCCGGACTGGGGAGTGTGAAACGTCGCCGGAAGGAATAATAGGCTACAGGCAGAGAGAAGGCTTCAGGCAGAGAGAAGGCTACAGGCAGAGAGAAGGCTACAGGCAGAGAGAAGGATTCAGGCAGAGAGAAGGCTACAGGCAGAGAGAAGGCTACAGGCAGAGAGAAGGCTACAGGCAGAGAGAAGGCTTCAGGCAGAGAGAAGGCTACAGGCAGAGAGAAGGCTTCAGGCAGAGAGAAGGCTACAGGCAGAGAGAAGGATTCAGGCAGAGAGAAGGCTACAGGCAGAGAGAAGGCTACAGGCAGAGAGAAGGCTACAGGCAGAGAGAAGGCTACAGGCAGAGAGAAGGCTACAGGCAGAGAGAAGGCTTCAGGCAGAGAGAAGGCTTCAGGCAGAGAGAAGGCTACAGGCAGAGAGAAGGCTTCAGGCAGAGAGAAGGCTTCAGGCAGAGAGAAGGCTTCAGGCAGAGAGAAGGCTACAGGCAGAGAGAAGGCTACATGCAGAGAGAAGGCTACAGGCAGAGAGAAGGCTACAGGCAGAGAGAAGGCTACAGGCAGAGAGAAGGCTTCAGGCAGAGAGAAGGCTACAGGCAGAGAGAAGGCTTCAGGCAGAGAGAAGGCTACAGACAGAGATAAGGCTTCAGGCAGAGAGAAGGCTACAGGCAGAGAGAAGGCTAGGGGCAGAGAGAATGCTTCAGGCAGAGAGAAGGCTACAGGCAGAGAGAAGGCTAGGGGCAGAGAGAAGGCTACGGGCAGAGAGAAGGCTAGGGGCAGGCTAGGGGCAGATAAGGCTTCAGGCAGAGAGAAGGCTTCAGGCAGAGAGAAGGCTTCAGGCAGAGAGAAGGCTACAGGCAGAGAGAAGGCTTCAGGCAGAGAGAATGCTACAGGCAGAGAGAAGGCTACAGGCAGAGAGAAGGCTTCAGGCAGAGAGAAGGCTACAGGCAGAGAGAAGGCTTCAGGCAGAGAGAAGGCTACAGGCAGAGAGAAGGCTTCAGGCAGAGAGAAGGCTACAGGCAGAGAGAAGGCTTCAGGCAGAGAGAAGGCTACAGGCAGAGAGAAGGCTACAGGCAGAGAGAAGGCTTCAGGCAGAGAGAAGGCTACAGACAGAGAGAGAAGGCTCTGCAGTAGTTTATGTGTCGGGGGGCTAGGGTCAGTCTGTTATAACTGGAGTACTTCTCCTGTCTTATCCGGTGTCCTGTGCAAACTTAAGTATGCTCTGTCTAATTATTTCTTTCTTTCTTTCTCCCAGGGTGGGACAAGGTTACCCCAAGGAGGGACAAGGCTACCCCAGGGTGGGACAAGGTTACCCCATAAAGAGAAATGGATGGAAAGGATAAGAAATCAAGAAATACTATATACTGTATATCAATATATACCAACGCAAGTCAGAAAACACACAACTCAAAGAGAGGGGAAGAACCATCCCACACACAGACTTTCAGTGTGAGTGCAAGGCTTCCACCCTTCCAGGGCAATTCCCATAGAGGTGTCTATCCGTCCTGTGACAACCATCTCGTCTCACTAGTTTGGGCTGGTGACAGGTGGGGGTTTGAGCTGGTGAGGCGAGGGTTGAGTGCACTAGTCAAATGTTCCCAGCCACTGGGGATGAGGTTAGTGCCATGTAGTCAGGCAGCCTGGGTGCCTAGACACTGTGCCCCACAGACAGTCAGCCCCCCCCCCGTCCCCCCCAGCAGAACTCAGAGCTGGTGCACAATGCTGTCTGTTTGGTCGACAGGCGCAGGGCCTCCCTGGCGGAGACGCTGCCACTGAAACGTGGTGCTGAGGGAACCCACTTCCTCCTCCTCTTTCTCATGCTCCTTAGCAAACTCCATGAACAGAAAGGAGAACTACTTTAGAGAACTAGGAAGTTGATGGGGTTCGCATTGCAGTTGATGTAACATCACATGAGGTTCAAGGTAAGGTTCAAACAGGAAGTGCAACATCACATGAGGTTCAAGGTAAGGTTCAAACAGGAAGTGCAACATCACATGAGGTTCAAGGTAAGGTTCAAACAGGAAGTGTAACATCACATGAGATTCAAGGTAAGGTTCAAACAGGAAGTGTAACATCACATGACATTCAAGGTAAGGTTCAAACAGGAAGTGTAACATCACATGACGTTCAAGGTAAGGTTCAAACAGGAAGTGTAACATCACAAGGTTCAAGGTAAGGTTCAAACAGGAAGTGTAACATCACGAGGTTCAAGGTAAGGTTCACAAGTGAGTGCTCACCTGCTCTAAGGTAGATTGTGAAAAGTTGTACTCTTCAAGGTTGAAAGCTTGCTTAGATGGAGGCAGAGGGGCAGAGGAGTTGAAATTGATGGGCTGCAGAACGATCCACTTGATTTGTACACTCTGGATTTGGAAACTAAAGGTGCTGTTTGAGCACTCCCTCTATTTTCATCCACAAGATACTGTATCAATGCTGCATAGGTCTAAATCACAAGCAAATTAGATGTTTCAAAATGGACAATGCCAGACAGATATGTGCTGCATTAACATTACTTACTTTCCACAAGTGTAGGAAGCCCAGCCTTGAGGCCGGGCATCAAAAAATTAGTTGATACTCATAATGTTCCTCTCCACGGAAATCTTTAGTAAAAGGCGAAAGATTTATGCGATCTGAAGAGAAACCAGAGTGTACTACCGATTGGAGGGGTCGACACCCACCACATTCACAGCACTATAAATCTCGGTAACGGGCATAAACTAAATATTTTTGTGCCCAATAATATGGTCTGTTCAGAGCCGCATAAGTAAGGTTTTCACGACCATGTTCCTTTCGCTTTATATGTGAGTGTTTTTGGTGGAATTACGGCAAATATTAAAATATCGTTTCTATAAAGTGTATATAGACAACGCGAAAGGGACCCTGGGTCACAAAGTCACAAGCCCCGCCCATTTATACAATTTCGCTTCTAGAAATGTAATGTTTAGCCTAGCTCCAACCTTTACCACACGGATACATGTATGCCTAACCCTAACCTTGAATGAAGACCACACGTGTTTACTTTGTGGCTGTGGTAACTAGTGGAATCAACTACTTCCTGATTGTTTTCATTCCACGTCGTTAAACTACAGCATTAACAAAGTGACTTTTTAACATGTTTCAAATGGCTTTTACAGATTTGATGTTTTTACAAAGAAAGTACTTTTATCTATAGTTGTTGTCATTGGTCTTAACAACACGTACTTTTAACAAATTTAAATGTAAATTCGAATGCTGTGTTTTATGCCTTGTTGCCGTTTTTATATGTATTGTAGCGACCCGCACAGACAGCTGTGTGTTATGTGTTAGGCTAGGAGGTGGTTGTGTTGTACTGACCAGTACCCGGTGTTCGCGGGGTCCGACATGTCAATCAACCTGCTATCTGCCAATCACGGGAATGCCTGGAATGTTCTGATGCCGGGCATCCTGGTGGTTGGCGGAGTGGCGTGGAGGTGGGTTGGGCAGGGGGTGGAGCATTGGAAGTTAAGACCAGGTTCAGCTTTTGTTCTCTCTCTCTTACGTCTGGGCTTCACAAGAGAAGGTCACGATTGGCTTGTGTCATCTATTTGGCGTGTGCTACGGCCCAAACAGTAGCCTGTGTAAAGTTGGTGTAATAAACCGTCAATTCGTAAACTCAAGCCTCTGTCTGGACAATTGTTCATTTATGATCTAGTCGGGTCATTACAGTATAAATGATTAAATGAATGTATGAGCTGTTTTTTAAAAGCAATTGTGAAAATAAAACTTTTCCAAAAGAAAAAAATTAAAGACTGGGATGACATGTTACACAAATGAGACATTTTCTTTGGTATTTTGGTGGATCATGTAGATTTTGGATTCAGCAGTACGGAGGGCTCCAGCCCTGTCTGTAGTAGCGGGGATAGCCAGTAGGAGGCGCAGTTCACCACACTGATCGCCTCACACAGCAGTCCACCAACTCGTCATTTCAGCCGGATGCTGCTGGAACAGGATCTGTCACCTCTTCGTTTTGGACTGTTTTTTTCCGGAACCTATTTCGGCCGGATCTGTTACCTCGTTACCACTGGCATGACATTTTTTTCTCTCACTTTTTGCGATGCAACAACTATAATAAAAGCGACCAAAGTTCACTCGAGTTGCCTCTTTGTTTATTCTCCTGCCCCCACAAAAAAACATTATTTGAAAAAACAAAAAACATTTTCAGCTCGGCCCCATTATTATAAGAGTTGATTTGGGTTGAGCCTTCCTAGGTTTATGGTTTGTACAACATTGTAACCTATGTTTGAGACCAAAGCCTGTCCGTGTCTGTGTGAGAAACGTGCCAGTATCTCTCACATAACTAGAATGAGATTCACTTTCTCTGATATCTCTCCCTCTCTGTTCTGATAGACATGAGCTTGCAACTGTCATCTCTCCAGCGTTGCACTTCATAATTTATAGCTTATAATCATAGCCGTGCGAAGGGTTCTGAAGGACCTGCAGCACCCCTGATAAATTGAAATACATCAGACAAAATTATAGAATTACTACTGTCTGTTCAGAAATCAAATAAATAATTCAGAAGAGACCACTACACCATGAGAAGGACTATAATTTAGCCACAGAGGATCAATTGCTTCTTAAAATACGTTTTAAAAAGCCCAGTTGTGGAGTGTAGCCAAATAACAAGGAATAGCATACAGTCGGGAACAAATCTGTGGGTGAAAAACAGCATGCAGACAAAACAGGCCTTTTGCAATATTTCAAATACAACCGATGGAAAACACAGGTTGGAAAGCAAATGGCTCCTGATGAAAAGTGAAGACTGTATGTAGCCTACCAAAATATTTGATCAATTTCCAAATATTGTTTTACAAATAGAGAGAGACAGAGAGATGTTTTTGACACAAACACATTGGCCATCACCAGGGAGTGAGCTGCGTGTCATTGGCCATCACCAGGGAGTGAGCTGCGTGTCATTGGCCATCACCAGGGAGTGAGCTGCGTGTCATTGGCCATCACCAGGGAGTGAGCTGCGTGTCATTGGCCATCACCAGGGAGTGAGCTGCGTGTCATCACCAGGGAGTGGCCATCACCAGGGAGTGAGCTGCGTGTCATTGGCCATCACCAGGGAGTGAGCTGCGTGTCATTGGCCATCACCAGGGAGTGAGCTGCGTGTCATTGGCCATCACCAGGGAGTGAGCTGCGTGTCATTGGCCATCACCAGGGAGTGAGCTGCGTGTCATTGGCCATCACCAGGGAGTGAGGCCATGGGAGTGAGCGTGTCATTGGCCATCACCAGGGTGAGTGAGCCATCACCAGGGAGTGAGCTGTGTCATTGGCCATCACCAGGGAGTGAGCTGCGTGTCATTGGCCATCACCAGGGAGTGAGCTGCGTGTCATTGGCCATCACCAGGGAGTGAGCTGTGTCATTGGCCATCACCAGGGAGTGAGCTGCGTGTCATTGGCCATCACCAGGGAGTGAGCTGCGTGTCATTGGCCATCACCAGGGAGTGAGCTGCGTGTCATTGGCCATCACCAGGGAGTGAGCTGCGTGTCATTGGCCATCACCAGGGAGTGAGCTGCGGCCATGTCATTGGCCATCACCAGGGAGTGAGCTGCGTGTCATTGGCCATCACCAGGGAGTGAGCTGCGTGTCATTGGCCATCACCAGGGAGTGAGCTGCGTGTCATTGGCCATCACCAGGGAGTGAGCTGCGTGTCATTGGCCATCAGCTGCGTGTCATTGGCCATCACCAGGGAGTGAGCTGCGTGTCATTGGCCATCACCAGGAAGTGAGCTGCGTGTCATTGGCCATCACCAGGGAGTGAGCTGCGTGTCATTGGCCATCACCAGGAAGTGAGCTGCGTGTCATTGGCCATCACCAGGAAGTGAGCTGCGTGTCATTGGCCATCACCAGGAAGTGAGCTGCGTGTCATTGGCCATCACCAGGAAGTGAGCTGCGTGTCATTGGCCATCACCAGGAAGTGAGCTGCGTGTCATTGGCCATCACCAGGGAAGTGAGCTGCGTGTCATTGGCCATCACCAGGGAGTGAGCTGCGTGTCATTGGCCATCACCAGGGAGTGAGCTGCGTGTCATTGGCCATCACCAGGGAGTGAGCTGCGTGTCATTGGCCATCACCAGGGAGTGAGCTGCGTGTCATTGGCCATCACCAGGGAGTGAGCTGCGTGTCATTGGCCATCACCAGGGAGTGAGCTGCGTGTCATTGGCCATCACCAGGGAGTGAGCTGCGTGTCATTGGCCATCACCAGGGAGTGAGCTGCGTGTCATTGGCCATCACCAGGGAGTGAGCTGCGTGTCTGCGTGTCATTGGCCATCACCAGGAAGTGAGCTGCGTGTCATTGGCCATCACCAGGGAGTGAGCTGCGTGTCATTGGCCATCACCAGGGAGTGAGCTGCGTGTCATTGGCCATCACCAGGAAGTGAGCTGCGTGTCATTGGCCATCACCAGGAAGTGAGCTGCGTGTCATTGGCCATCACCAGGAAGTGAGCTGCGTGTCATTGGCCATCATCAGGAAGTGAGCTGCGTGTCATTGGCCATCACCAGGAAGTGAGCTGCGTGTCATTGGCCATCACCAGGGAGTGAGCTGCGTGTCATTGGCCATCACCAGGAAGTGAGCTGCGTGTCATTGGCCATCACCAGGGAGTGAGCTGCGTGTCATTGGCCATCACCAGGAAGTGAGCTGCGTGTCATTGGCCATCACCAGGAAGTGAGCTGCGTGTCATTGGCCATCACCAGGAAGTGAGCTGCGTGTCATTGGCCATCATCAGGAAGTGAGCTGCGTGTCATTGGCCATCACCAGGAAGTGAGCTGCGTGTCATTGGCCATCACCAGGGAGTGAGCTGCGTGTCATTGGCCATCACCAGGAAGTGAGCTGCGTGTCATTGGCCATCACCAGGAAGTGAGCTGCGTGTCATTGGGTGAGTCAGTGAAACTGGAAAGCATTTTTAGCATTATCATTTCCTCCTCATATTGTACAATGTGTTTCTCCACACACCTGGTCCAGACTATTGATGGATTCAAGACCAGGTGGTTTTTTATTGATCTCTGTCACAAGAATGTTCAATCCCAATGATAATAACTATCAATCAATAGCTTTGACCAATCCCCCAGGTTTGTAAGACCATGGGTGTAATAATAATTAGGCAAAGACACAGTTTATGCAAAAGGATAGTACAGTTTATTCAGAGAACGTTCTAAAGTCCATAATACAAAGACATCCATTTTAAAGCTGTGCACAAACAGTAGGTATCCTACTCACATACTTCCACACAAACAGTAGGTATCCTACTCACATACTTCCACACAAACAGTAGGTATCCTATATGCACATACTTCCACACAAACAGTAGGTATCCTACACACATACTTCCACACAAACAGTAGGTATCCTACACACATACTTCCACACAAACAGTAGGTATCCTACTCACATACTTCCACACAAACAGTAGGTATCCTACTCACATACTTCCACACAAACAGTAGGTATCCTACTCACATACTTCCACACAAACAGTAGGTATCCTACACACATACTTCCACACAAACAGTAGGTATCCTACACACATACTTCCACACAAACAGTAGGTATCCTACTCACATACTTCCACACAAACAGTAGGTATCCTATATGCACATACTTCCACACAAACAGTAGGTATCCTATGCACATACTTCCACACAAACAGTAGGTATCCTACACACATACTTCCACACAAACAGTAGGTATCCTACTCACATACTTCCACACAAACAGTAGGTATCCTATATGCACATACTTCCACACAAACAGTAGGTATCCTACTCACATACTTCCACACAAACAGTAGGTATCCTACTCACATACTTCCACACAAACAGTAGGTATCCTACTCACATACTTCCACACAAACAGTAGGTATCCTATGCACATACTTCCACACAAACAGTAGGTATCCTACTCACATACTTCCACACAAACAGTAGGTATCCTACTCACATACTTCCACACAAACAGTAGGTATCCTACTCACATACTTCCACACAAACAGTAGGTATCCTACTCACATACTTCCACACAAACAGTAGGTATCCTACTCACATACTTCCACACAAACAGTAGGTATCCTACTCACATACTTCCACACAAACAGTAGGTATCCTACACACATACTTCCACACAAACAGTAGGTATCCTACACACATACTTCCACACAAACAGTAGGTATCCTACTCACATACTTCCACACAAACAGTAGGTATCCTATATGCACATACTTCCACACAAACAGTAGGTATCCTATGCACATACTTCCACACAAACAGTAGGTATCCTACACACATACTTCCACACAAACAGTAGGTATCCTACTCACATACTTCCACACAAACAGTAGGTATCCTATATGCACATACTTCCACACAAACCGTAGGTATCCTACTCACATACTTCCACACAAACAGTAGGTATCCTACTCACATACTTCCACACAAACAGTAGGTATCCTACTCACATACTTCCACACAAACAGTAGGTATCCTATGCACATACTTACACACAAACAGTAGGTATCCTACACACATACTTCCACACAAACAGTAGGTATCCTACTCACATACTTCCACACAAACAGTAGGTATCCTACTCACATACTTCCACACAAACAGTAGGTATCCTACTCACATACTTCCACACAAACAGTAGGTATCCTACTCACATACTTCCACACAAACAGTAGGTATCCTACTCACATACTTCCACACAAACAGTAGGTATCCTACTCACATACTTCCACACAAACAGTAGGTATCCTACTCACATACTTCCACACAAACAGTAGGTATCCTATGCACATACTTCCACACAAACAGTAGGTGAGTTTTATCTCCGTAGTTCTCACCACTGTGTATCACTACCCAGCCGACAGTTCCATTCCCCCGAGATTAGGGAAACCTTGAGAAGTCCTCCCTATGCTCTCATAGGTTCCTCAGAGGCCTAGCCAGGTCAGTCCAAACACAGTTGAACTGTTCTCGTTTTTTTTCTTTGGCCCCACATACAAGTTCAAATCCCAAGCTACGCCTTGCTCAGACAGTCTGTGTTTTTCCACTATACAGATACATTGTTTAACCTAATTCTGACTAAAACTACACACATCATCAGATTATAATTTCATGATTCTAATCAATTTCATACAATTATAAGGTTTCAGAGTGGAATTATTTTATCATTATCTTTCAACATGTACATTATTTTATCAATCTCACATTCTCATTTTGTCAGTGTCAAAGTAGCCTGGCCTTTCCATCATTTGGCCGGTATTAAAAGTATTCTGCCAAAGTCTCCAGTCATGTAAAATGACGTAGTATTGCATGAAATGCGTTTATAAAGTGCCAACATTTTCCCGGACCCTAGGCTACTAATAATTCCCATGTGTGCAACTTCTGTAAGTGCCTCTGTTCCGGCATCTCCCGAATATACAAATTAAGCACTGCTCTCCAGTTAGCATTCTCCTGTTCTGCTACTCTGGTCTGGAGTCGCTCCTGTTCTGCTACTCTGGTCTGGAGTCGCTCCTGTTCTGCTGCTCTGGTCTGGAGCTACTCCTGTTCTGCTGCTCTGGTCTGGAGCTGCTCCTGTTCTGATGCTCTGGTCTAGAGCTGCTCCTGTTCTGCTGCTCTGGTCTGGAGTCGCTCCTGTTCTGCTGCTCTGGTCTGGAGTCGCTCCTGTTCTGCTGCTCTGGTCTGGAGTCGCTTCTGTTCTGCTGCTCTGGTCTAGAGCTGCTCCTGTTCTGCTGCTCTGGTCTGGAGTCGCTCCTGTTCTGCTGCTCTGGTCTGGAGTCGCTTCTGTTCTGCTGCTCTGGTCTAGAGCTGCTCCTGTTCTGCTGCTCTGGTCTGGAGTCACTCCTGTTCTGCTGCTCTGGTCTGGAGCTGCTCCTGTTCTGCTGCTCTGGTCTGGAGTCGCTCCTGTTCTGCTGCTCTGGTCTAAAGCTGCTCCTGTTCTGCTGCTCTGGTCTGGAGTCGCTCCTGTTCTGCTGCTCTGGTCTGGAGTCGCTCCTGTTCTGCTGCTCTGGTCTGGAGTCGCTTCTGTTCTGCTGCTCTGGTCTAGAGCTGCTCCTGTTCTGCTGCTCTGGTCTGGAGTCGCTCCTGTTCTGCTGCTCTGGTCTAGAGTCGCTCCTGTTCTGCTGCTCTGGTCTAGAGCTGCTCCTGTTCTGCTGCTCTGGTCTGGAGTCGCTCCTGTTCTGCTGCTCTGGTCTAGAGTCGCTCCTGTTCTGCTGCTCTGGTCTAGAGCTGCTCCTGTTCTGCTGCTCTGGTCTGGAGTCACTCCTGTTCTGCTGCTCTGGTCTAAAGCTGCTCCTGTTCTGCTGCTCTGGTCTGGAGTCGCTCCAGTTCTGCTGCTCTGGTCTAAAGCTGCTCCTGTTCTGCTGCTCTGGTCTGGAGCTGCTCCTGTTCTGCTGCTCTGGTCTGGAGTCGCTCCTGTTCTGCTGCTCTGGTCTGGAGTCGCTCCTGTTCTGCTGCTCTGGTCTGGAGCTGCTCCTGTTCTGCTGCTCTGGTCTAGAGCTGCTCCTGTTCTGATGCTCTGGTCTGGAGCTGCTCCTGTTCTGCTGCTCTGGTCTGGAGCTGCTCCTGTTCTGCTGCTCTGGTCTAGAGCTGCTCCTGTTCTGATGCTCTGGTCTAGAGCTGCTCCTGTTCTGATGCTCTGGTCTAAAGCTGCTCCTGTTCTGATGCTCTGGTCTAGAGCTGCTCCTGTTCTGATGCTCTGGTCTAGAGCTGCTCCTGTTCTGATGCTCTGGTCTAGAGCTGCTCCTGTTCTGATGCTCTGGTCTAGAGCTGCTCCTGTTCTGCTGCTCTGGTCTAGAGCTGCTCCTGTTCTGCTGCTCTGGTCTGGAGCCGCTCCTGTTCTGCTGTTCTGGTCTAGAGCTGCTCCTGTTCTGCTGCTCTGGTCTGGAGCTGCTCCTGTTCTGCTGTTCTGGTCTAGAGCTGCTCCTGTTCTGATGCTCTGGTCTGGAGTCGCTCCTGTTCTGCTGTTCTGGTCTAGAGCTGCTCCTGTTCTGCTGCTCTGGTCTGGAGCTGCTCCTGTTCTGCTGTTCTCGTCTAGAGCTGCTCCTGTTCTGATGCTCTGGTCTGGAGTCGCTCCTGTTCTGCTGCTCTGGTCTGGAGTCGCTCCTGTTCTGCTGCTCTGGTCTGGAGTCGCTCCTGTTCTGCTGCTCTGGTCTGGAGTCGCTCCTGTTCTGATGCTCTGGTCTAGAGCTGCTCCTGTTCTGCTGTTCTGGTCTAGAGCTGCTCCTGTTCTGCTGCTCTGGTCTGGAGTCGCTCCTGTTCTGATGCTCTGGTCTAGAGCTGCTCCTGTTCTGCTGCTCTGGTCTAGGTATGCCACTGTTTTGAAAGATGTACTACAGCGCCACTGATCCACATTTGAACAGAATGAAGAACCGTATCGGCTCTGTAAAAGTGGCTATCATTGCGGAATTACTTGAAGAGAAAGAGACGAGGGCCAGGCTGAGTAGCAATACATCACGATAAGTGTTCATGTGTGTGTACATGCAGAACCAAGTGATGTGTGAGAGGGAGAGAAAGAAGGGAAAACAACTGCTCACTCTCATTGAAGCCACGGAAGTTCAAGGCCGACCGCAGTGAATTGTAACCAGAAAAGAGGATCCCCCAGGCGTTATACTGAATTGGACATACTGCTGAACTGCATTTTCCTTTAAATCGGATAGTAGTGATTTTAGTAGCCCATTTTAGATTGTTGGTGTGTAGCTAGTGTATGTTGGCTCACACACACACACACACACACACACACACACACACACACACACACACACACACACACACACACACACACACACACACACACACACACACACACACACACACACACACACACACACACACACACACACACACACACACACACACACACACACACACACACACACACACACAGACAGACAACTTGTTTGGTTTGCCTACCTGTTCCCATGGCTCTGTTTTGTTGATATTACGTAACAGATTGTACATACAGTAGAACAAGAGAGGTCAAAGAGTATTGATTTGATAGTACTGCTGAAGGTAAACCTTTATTCCAGTGTCATTTCATTCACACTACCTACTTAACCGTTGAGGGAGTGAACTGCAGTGCTTCCATAGTATCTAACACCATATATAGACGATGTAAATATTACGTTGTTGGGAATGTATTTTTGAGGTGTCTTGACTGACGTGTTCTCGCGACCCATGAACAGTGAATGTCTGAACCCAGGTTGACTAGTCTCCGTTTGTCAGAAGTGCATTCAACTTCCACATAGCAGTACACCCTTAGAACAGAAGCGGTTCTTGAACGTCTCCAAGTCTCTAATTGCGTCCATAATGATGCCCTATTCCCTATATATTTTATAGGGAATTGCTCCAGTCAAAGATAGTGCACTAGACAGTATAGGGTTCTATTTAGGAAGCATCCCCAGTTTGATAGCGTGGCACTTATCTTCTCACATAAATCACCAGAACAGAAGCGGTTCCTTGAACGTACCCAATGCAAGACTAGCTGGTCCCCTATTCCCAAATGGCACCCTATTCCCAAATGGCACCCTATTCCCAAATGGCACCCTATTCCCAAATAGGGAACACTATGAGCCCTGGCCAAAAGTATTGTACTATATAGGAGGAATAGAATTGGGATGAAATCCAAAGTCTTTCCTGGTTAATGAAAGTAATGTGGTGCGTTTAAAGTAGAAGTAGAGCATGCTGGGACATTCCTCCTGACCTGCGGAAGCTGTGACCCTGCATGCTCGTTATCTTCCACAGATGGAGGCTTGGCACAGTCTCTTTCTCTCGGGTGGAAATAGCTCCAACGCACACGTGCGTACACACACACACGCACACGCACACGCACACGCACACACACGCACACGCACACGCACACACACACACACACACACACACACACACACACACACACACACACACACACACACACACACACACACACACACACACACACACACACACACACACACACACAGTACAGTACAGTATAAATCGCACACACACACATCTAAGTATGTCTAACCCCTATTTAGGCTCCCAGGCTCTAGCCTTCACCCTTCAGTTTCCTGTGGTTCTTTAATCTTGTGCTTAATGAATCCACATAGTTCTTAATAATCACCATAATGACATTGATCCTATAATCAGCCAGTCATAACCAGTGAATGGCAGAGTGACTGGCTGGGTAGATAGAAAAGACTGATCTAACCATTGTGTTGGTATATATCAGGGGCCACAGAGATAAGCTGAGATGTGAACCTGGCCGCTAATAATAAAACTAGCATTTATACAGCGACTTTTCAGATGCTCAGCGCTAATCCAAACGTCATCTAAATAGATTGACACGGGTGGTAGGTTTGACACGGAATGTGTTGCTTTGTGGCCCCTGTGCTCCAGTTTTCATGTAAACAAACCACATCTAAGCTCCACAGTTTTATGTCGTACTTCCCCTCTGCCATCAAATGCGGGACCAAAGTGTGTGACGCCGACCAACCAAGAGTCACTGAAGCTGGGCATCTGTTTAGAAGGCTGCAACGTTACAGAACGTTCAGAACGTGTCGTCTGTCAGAAGAATTGTAAACAGGGCGATAGTTTTAACAAGCATCAAATGCAGACAATGCAGACAATGCAGACAGTGCAGACAGTGCAGACAATGCAGACAGTGCAGACAGTGCAGACAATGCAGACAGTGCAGACAATGCAGACAGTGCAGACAGTGAGGGCAACACAGACAATGCAGACAGTGCAGACAGTGCAGACAGTGCAGACAGTGTAGACAGTGCAGACAGTGCAGACAGTGAAGGCAACACAGACAATGCAGACAGTGCAGACAGTGCAGACAGTGCAGACAGTGTAGACAGTGCAGACAGTGTAGACAGTGCAGACAGTGCAGACAGTGCAGACAGTGCAGACAGTGCAGACAATGTAGACAGTGCAGACAGTGCAGACAGTGCAGACAATGCAGACAACACAGACAGTGCAGACAGTGCAGACAATGTAGACAGTGCAGATAGTGCAGACAGTGCAGACAGTGCAGACAGTGAAGGCAACACAGACAATGCAGACAGTGCAGACAATGCAAACAGTGCAGACAATGCAGACAATGCAGCCAATGAGGACAACGCAGAAAATGCAAAACCCCAAATCTCATCGACGCGGCTGTAGTGGAGCAGAGAGCTCTGTAGTGGAGCAGAGAGCTCTGTAGTGGAGCAGAGAGCTCTGTAGTGAAGAAGAGAGCTCTGTAGTGGAGCAGAGAGCTCCGTAGTGGAGAAGAGAGCTCTGTAGTGGAGCAGAGAGCTCCGTAGTGGAGAAGAGAGCTCTGTAGTGGAGCAGAGAGCTCTGTAGTGGAGAAGAGAGCTCTGTAGTGGAGCAGAGAGCTCCGTAGTGGAGAAGAGAGCTCTGTAGTGGAGCAGAGAGCTCTGTAGTGGAGAAGAGAGCTCCGTAGTGGAGCAGAGAGCTCCGTAGTGGAGCAGAGAGCTCTGTAGTGGAGAAGAGAGCTCCGTAGTGGAGCAGAGAGCTCCGTAGTGGAGCAGAGAGCTCTGTAGTGGAGAAGAGAGCTCTGTAGTGGAGCAGAGAGCTCCGTAGTGGAGCAGCTTGAGACTCTTTGTTATTATCTAATAGTCACTTTATTTAGATTTATATTTAACTAGGCAAGTCAGTTAATAACAATCTACAACCAAAGAACAAAGCATTAACTGCCTTGTTCAGGGGCAGAACAACAGATTTTTACCTTGTCAGTTCGGGGATTCGGTCTAGGAACCTGTTGGTTATTGGTCCAACGCTCTAACCACTAGGCCACCATTTAATAATTCTACCTACATATTACCTCAACACCGGTGCCTCCGCACATTGACCGGTACCCCCCTGTATACAGTAGCCTCGCTATTGTTATTTTACTGTTGCTCTTTAATTATTTGTTACTTTTATCTCTTACTTTTTTAAACTGCATTGTTGGTTAAGGGCTTGTAAGTCAGCATTTCACTCTAAGGACTACAACTGTTGTATTTGGCACATGTGATGTGTCTGTTTATGTTGTCTTGGTCAACTATTTTTATTTTTTTACCTTTATTTAACTAGTCAGTTAAGAACAAATGCTTATTTTCCATGACGGCATAGGAACAGTAGGTGAACTGCCTGTTCAGGGGCAGAACGACAGATTTGTACCTTGTCAGCTCAGGGGTTTGAACTTGCAACCTTCCGGTTACTAGTCCAACGCTCTAACCACTAGGCCACCCTGCCGCCCCTATATAGTCTTCATTGTCACTGTGCGTCTGTGGCTGTGGGAGAGAGAGTTCATGTGAGGGTGGTGGGATGTCTCTAAACTGGAGGTATGTCTGCAGTAGAGGACCACTGAACCCAACTCTGCCCTGACCCGCAGCCTGTAGAGGTGAGAGAAGAGCACACACACACACACACACACACACACACACACACACACACACACACACACACACACACACACACACACACACACACACACACACACACACACACACACACACACACACACACACACACACACACACACACACACACACACACACACACACACACACACACACACACACACACACACAACACATAAACTGCATGACATTTTTATAAGAACCTTAAATACAATGATAGATTTATGCAGTGCTTTTACGATGATGGATTCTAATAATTAGCTGGTTGAATCAGTTTAGTTACAACTGGAGTTGGATCAGGGACCTACAGGAGGGTGGCTGTCCAGGATACAGGGTTGGAGAGCCCTTACCTATATAGAGTCAATATGGAGGCTATATACAGGGGGTACTGGTACATAGTCAATGTGGAGGCTATATACAGGGGGTACCGGTACAGAGGCAATGTGGAGGATATATACAGGGGGTATCGGTACAGAGTCCATGTGGAGGCTATATACAGGGGTTACCGGTACCGAGTCAATGTGGAGGCTATATACAGGGGGTATCGGTACAGAGTCAATGTGGAGGCTATCTACAAGGTGTACTGGTACAGAGTCAATTTAGAGGCTATATATAGGGGGTACTGGTACAGAGTCAATGTGGAGGCTATATACAGGGGGTACCGGTACAGAGTCAATGTGGAGGCTATATACAGGGGGTACCGGTACAGAGTCAATGTGGAGGCTATATACAGGGGGTACCGGTACAGAGTCAATGTGGAGGCTATATACAGGGGTACCGGTACAGAGTCAATGTGGAGGCTATATACAGGGGGTACCGGTACAGAGTCAATGTGGAGGCTATATACAGGGGGTACCGGTACAGAGTCAATGTGGAGGCTATATACAGGGGGTACCGGTACAGAGTCAATGTGGAGGCTATATACAGGGGGTACCGGTACAGAGTCAATGTGGAGGCTATATACAGGGGGTACCGGTACTGAGTCAATGTGGAGGCTATATACAGGGGGTACCGGTACAGAGTCAATGTGGAGGCTATATACAGGGGTACCGGTACAGAGTCAATGTGGAGGCTATATACAGGGGGTATCGGTACAGAGTCAATGTGGAGGCTATATACAGGGGTATCGGTACAGAGTCAATGTGGAGGCTATATACAGGGGGTACCAGTACAGAGTCAATGTGGAGGCTATATACAGGGGGTACTGGTACAGAGTCAATGTGGAGGCTATATACAGGGGGTACCGGTACAGAGTCAATGTGGAGGCTATATACACCAGAGAATTCCAGAAAATTATGTCATGGATTCTGATAGGCTTATTTACATAATTTGAGTCACTGGAGGTGTAGTACCTGTAAATGTATTTCAAGGCCGACCTTCAAATTCAGTGCCTCTTTGCGTGACATCATGGGAAAATTAAAAGAAATCAGCCAAGACCTTAGAAAAAAAATATAGACCTCAACAAGTCTGGTTGATCCTTGGGAGCAATTCCCAAACACCTGAGGGTACCACATTCATCTGTACAAACAATCGTACGCAAGTATAAACACCATGGGACCACGCAGCCATCATACCGCTCAGGAAGGAAACGTGTTCTGTGTCCTAGATATGAACGTACTTTGGTGCGAAAGGTGCAAATCAATCCCAGAACAACAGCAAAGGACCTGGAAGATGCTGGAGGAAACAGGTACAAAAATATCTTTATCCACAGTAAAACGAGTCCCTCATCGACATAACCTCAAAAGCTGCTCAGCAAGGAAGAAAAACCATAAAAAAGCCAGACTTTGGTTTGCAACTGCACATGGAAACAAAGATGGTACCTCTGGTCTGATGAAACAAAAATAGAACTGTTTGGCCATAATGACCATCGTTATGTTTGGAGGAAAAAGGGGGATGCTTGCAAGCCGAAGAACACCATCCCAACCGTGAAGCACGGGGGTGGCAGCATCATGTTGTGGGGGTGCTTTTCTGCAGGAGGAACTGGTGCACCTCACATGATAGATGGCATCATGAGGAAAGAAAATTATGTGGATATATTGAAGCAACATCTCAAGACAGCAGTCAGGATGTTAAAGCTTGATCACAAATGGGTCTTCCAAATGGACAATGACCCCCAAGCATACTTCCAAAGTTGTAGCAAAATGGCTTAAGGACAACAAAGTCAAGGTATTGGAGTGGCCATCAGAAAGCCCTGACCTCAATCCTATAGAAAATGTGTGGGCAGAACTGAAAAAGCTGAAATAAATCATTCTCTCTACCATTATTCTGACATTTCACATTCTTAAAATAAAGTGGTGATCCTAACTGACCTAAAACGGGAATTTTACTAGGATTAAATGTCAGGAATTGTGAAAAACTGTATTTGTCTAAGGTGTATGTAAACTTCTGACTACAACTGTACACGTAGGAAGAGTTATTTAAGTGACTATGCATAGAGATAATGCTAATATCCAATATAGTGTAGAGCCCTTAACCAATATAGTGTAGAGCCCTTAACCAATATAGTGTAGAGCCCTTAACCAATATAGTGTAGAGCCCTTAACCAATAAAGTGTAGAGCCCTTAACCAATATAGTGTAGAGCCCTTAACCAATATAGTGTAGAGCCCTTAACCAATATAGTGTAGAGCCCTTAACCAATATAGTGTAGAGCCCTTAACCAATATAGTGTAGAGCCCTTAACCAATATAGTGTAGAGCCCTTAACCAATATAGTGTAGAGCCCTTAACCAATATAGTGTAGAGCCCTTAACCAATATAGTGTAGAGCCCTTAACCAATATAGTGTAGAGCCCTTAACCAATATAGTGTAGAGCCCTTAACCAATATAGTGTAGAGCCCTTAACCAATATAGTGTAGAGCCCTTAACCAATATAGTGTAGAGCCCTTAACCAATATAGTGTAGAGCCCTTAACCAATATAGTGTAGAGCCCTTAACCAATATAGTGTAGAGCCCTTAACCAATATAGTGTAGAGCCCTTAACCAATATAGTGTAGAGCCCTTAACCAATATAGTGTAGAGCCCTTTAACCAATATAGTGTAGAGCCCTTAACCAATATAGTGTAGAGCCCTTAACCAATATAGTGTAGAGCCCTTAACCAATATAGTGTAGAGCCCTTAACCAATATAGTGTAGAGCCCTTAACCAATATAGTGTAGAGCCCTTAACCAATATAGTGTAGAGCCCTTAACCAATATAGTGTAGAGCCCTTAACCAATATAGTGTAGAGCCCTTAACCAATATAGTGTACCCAATATAGTGTAGAGCCCTTAACCAATATAGTGTAGAGCCCTTAACCAATATAGTGTAGAGCCCTTAACCAATATAGTGTAGAGCCCTTAACCAATATAGTGTAGAGCCCTTAACCAATATAGTGTAGAGCCCTTAACCAATATAGTGTAGAGCCCTTAACCAATATAGTGTAGAGCCCTTAACCAATATAGTGTAGAGCCCTTAACCAATATAGTGTAGAGCCCTTAACCAATATAGTGTAGAGCCCTTAACCAATATAGTCTGAGCCCTTAACCAATATAGTCTGAGCCCTTAACCAATATAGTGTAGAGCCCTTAACCAATATAGTGTAGAGCCCTTAACCAATATAGTGTAGAGCCCTTAACCAATATAGTGTGAGCCCTTAACACTTAACCAATATAGTGTAGAGCCCTTAACCAATATAGTCTGAGCCCTTAACCAATATAGTCTGAGCCCTTAACCAATATAGTGTAGAGCCCTTAACCAATATAGTGTAGAGCCCTTAACCTATAGTCTGGAGCCCTTAACCAATATAGTGTAGAGCCCTTAACCAATATAGTGTAGAGCCCTTAACCCTTGGTAATATAGTGTAGAGCCCTTAACCAATATAGTGTAGAGCCCTTAACCAATATAGTCTGAGCCCTTAACCAATATAGTGTAGAGCCCTTAACCAATATAGTG